>NW_016107791.1:1043497-1061770 GCF_001604975.1 Cebus imitator
AAAAAAAAAAAAAAAAGTGTCCAGACCCTGACAAGGCCACTGCCACCGTACCTGGTACCAGAAAACAAGGTTTGAGGTTACTCCTAGCAGTGACTGCCTAGGCCAGAGCAGAACAACCTGTTCTGACCACACATCTTAGAGTTCTGGGACAGGAGGGATCAGAGAAGAGAATCCAGCTCCTCCCAAGCCTTTCAGTCTCATTTACATCAGATGTCCCTTTCTCCAGTAAGGCCTTTTCAGTTTCAAGTCTAGGTAGGTATACTGCCCCCAAGTGCTTCCTTTTAGAAGGCTCCCATCCATAGTTAATGACAGCGGCAAATGAATTCTTTATTTTCTTTTGTGTGTGTGTGTGTGTGTGTGTGAATGAATTCTTGAAAAACTGCCTTGATTACTCGTCAGTGCCCCTTGCTGGACTGGATTCAAGAAGGCTTGGACTAAATCCATATTCCCAACATCAGGCACAGTGCCTGGAACAGAAGCAGCTGGTTCTTAGCATATGTGCCATGGTCCTTAGGGAGCTGGGGAGATTACCACCCTTGCAGATATGCTGCCAATTTTTAATATCACTGTAACTGAAGATGAAAGTTTTCTTTTGGAGATATCTATCATGGAACCCGTGGCACCATTTCCTTCAACTATGTGAATGGATGCTTAGTACATCAATTCAGTGTGTGTGTGTTGGGGGCAGGGGGTATTCTATTTATATAACACCAAAAAGCAACCAAGTGATTGATAATATAGTAACTATGAGTCCAAATGATCCCTTCTTTAAGGGAGGCAGGATAAAGGCCAAGAACCATAGATTTTGAACTTGTCTCATTTTGGTTTGCTGTTGCAGGTTTCTAACCATTAGAATCCAACAAAAAACAAATCAATAAACACACAGAAAAAAACCCCTCCAAGTGGCGCATTGAAAACAGGGAATCTTGCTGGGCATGGTGGCTCATGCCTGTAATCTCAATACTTTGAGAGGCTTAAGCAAGTGGATCATTTGAGCCCAGGAGTTCAAGACCAGCCTGGACAACACGGCAAGACTGCGTTTCTAATTTAAAAAAAAAAGAGAGAGAGAGAGAAAGGAAGGAAGGAAGGAAGGAAGGAAGTTGGGGGAGGGAGGGAGGAAGGGAGGGAGGGAAAGATAGAAAACAGGGAATCTAACTGCCACCTAACAAATTAAACTGCTCACAGTCAAAAGAAAGCATAAGCAACTTCCTCTGCCCAAATAACAGGTTGCATCATCCATGCTCTAACCACTTAGCTCAAGGCCATGGGCAAACAGCCTGAAGATAAGCCCCAGCTGACTGTCCTCCTTTAGGAAATGATAAAGGCCACGCTGAAGAAAATCCCAAGGGAGGAGAAATTTCTGCAAAGGGACTTCAGAGCACAACCCATACCTTGAGACAGCCCTCACAAGGCGCAGCATCAGTCCTGGGAGGGAAGTGCTGGACCAGCAGCAGCAGTGGGTTTCCCAGTGCCTTGGCTGTCACAGAGCTCCCCTCCGGCTCTGCCAGTGTCTTCCTGTACCATAGCCTCTGCTCTGACTGATTCCATCTGTCCATCTCCACCTTCCTTTCAGGACGGCTCAAATGTCACCTCAGGATTTTCCAGCCAACATCAATTGCTCTCTCATCTGACCTCAGTCTGCAGCCTCTCACATTCATTTGACCTGAACCTATGATCACAGGTTGTTCTCCTTTTCCATTTTTCTCTTTTCCTCTCTCTCTGAGAGTCAAGACCCTATCTCTTCTCTCATTTACCTTACTGATCTCTGCTGAGCTGACCTGGCTCATGGTTGAATAAGGGCAGTGAGTCTTGGCACCTATGTGTATGGTTCCCTATCCCACAGTGGATCTAGCCTAAGATGGAACTTCCTTTGGAGCCTTCCGGTGGTTTGACCTGGCCCAACCCTTCCCTCCTGTTGTGTCATTACTCCTCTCAGCACTAAGAGTTTGGAGCCAGCATTCCTGCCAGCAGCTGGTAGCAGCTTCTCCCTCAGGTCAGGGGCCCTTAAGAATTCAAACCCAAAGCAGCCACACTCACCAACATCCAGACATCCTGTACCCACAGCCAATGCCAAAGAAAAACTCTGACCAGTACTTTCTCACTTACCCCTGTCATGGTCCTGGACTGAAGGCAAGAAAATAACCAACTTCCTAGGCTAAGGAAATCTCAACACGGGATGAGGGCTGAGAATTGGTTCTAGAAAAGCAGGCATTTAATGTTAATAACTTGATCTATTTGTTCATCTGGGGAGCCCAAGGAGCACCCATGCTTCATTTATACATTTAATTACCGTACCAACAGCACAAGGTACTGAAGATAGCACTGTGACCTCAACAAACTCCTCTCACATAGATTACAGCCTCGTAGAAAAGAGAGACCAGCAGGCAGACACCCATGGGGTACCACAAAAGCCCCGAGTCACACCTTAAGTAATACATGAAGGATAAGGATTATTTTAACCAAAGGACAGTGCCTCAGACATAAGGAACATATTGAAGGAACATGTAAGTCCAGAAGGAACTTGTTCTGATCTAAGAACCAAAAAGATTCGGTATAGTCGGAAACACAGTAGAGCCGAGTCAAATGAATCTAAAGTTAAAAGAAGACAGGTCATGAAGGGCTTTGCAAGCCCTGTTCAAGAGGTTGGAAGAGAAATGAGAATCCACAGAAGGGCGGCAAGGGAATAGGAGGACGATTCTGGTGACATGATCAGATTTCTGTTTTAAGATCATGGGTCTGGCTCCTCTGAATAGAACAAACTACAGAGGATCAAGAGAGATGCAGGGATCATCAGGAAGATACTGGGGTGGTCCAGAGGAGAAAAGGTGGCCTGAACTAGGTAGGGCAGAGGCATGGGAGTGGAGAATGAACGTATCCAAGACAGCTCTGCAAGGGATTAGATGTGGGTGGGTAAAGGAGTGCAGCAGGTGAGAATGACGCCCAGGTTTCTGGCTTGGGCACCTGGGTAGATGGCAGTGTCATGCCCAGAAAGGAAACACAACAGGAGATCAGCTTCCCCCGCCGGGCCCGACAGGACCTGTGGTCTCCCCCAGAGGAAGATAGGGGAACCAGGAACAGACAGAAAGTAACGCCTCCGGCCCGGCTTTTGGGCCAAGGCAGGAGCAGCATCCACCCGGAACAGCTGGTCCCACAGGCCGATCCTAGCCCCCAGGGACCAGAGAAGGGGGCGGAGATCTGCCCAGACGGCCCAGTCTAGCTCCAGAGCTAGCGGTGGGACACAGGCTTCTGCCCCGGGAGACAGGCCGTGCTCCTAGCTGGCTAAGCGTCCCAGGACAGCCTGGAGACCCAGCCCCAGCCCCCAGGCTGCTCCTGCCTCTCATCTTGAGCCCAAGCCCCCAACTCACAAGAGAGGAGCCGGGATTCCGACCCCTGCGGACTGCGCGCTGGTTTACTCACCCTTATGGTCTCCGCCGAAGTCGCGAAGTCCTCCGGAGCGTGAGCCTTGCCAGCCCCCGTCCCCAGAACGCTCTTCTCGGCTTCGCTCCGCCCCGCCCCCGTCCCATCCGGCCTGCTCTGCACACGCGCAGTCCGTGTCGCCCGCTCATTGGCGACGCGGGGCCCCTCCCGCTGCCCCGCGGCTGGCTGTGAGGACGGCTCCCGTAAGTCCACGTGTAATGGCCGGCGCCCAACGTTGGCGGGACTGAGGCAGCCCTTCTACGTGCTTTCTCGAAGGCGACACTCGGTTCCACTCCAGTTGGGCCGCTGGATGCTCTAGGGGCCCAGCAGTTTGCTAGGCAACTCCGGAAGCCGTCAGGAATGTAATTCCACGTGGGACGTAGGATGGCGGCTGGGGCTGACTCCAAATCCCGCTCCCAGCTCTGCTCCACTTCTCCTATACTGGGCTCTTGGTTCAGGTTTCTTGGTTCCTCCTGCTGCAAGTTGGGAAGAAAGATAATAGGAATGCTAATTCCTTTACTGATGAAACTACCAGAAGACCGTGGAGCCGGCCTTGGATCGTATGTTTCAAGATTGGCCTGCTTCCAGCTTCTGCCCGCTCCACTGCACAAGCCGCGGTAGCCGCTGTACTCTCGCTTCCACAGGAGTCCCAGCAGGACTATGCGACCCAGTTCAAATACCATCTTCCCTGTACCGTTCGTGAAATCAGCAGCTTTTGTCATTCAAGAGACGACAAATCACTTAAAAACAGACCCATGAACAAATAAGGAAACGAGTACATCATCCCTGTATAAGCCTGCCCTTAACACCTGTGCTCCTATACAAGATTAACATTCAGTGAGTATCTATTGACCTGATGGATAAATGAATGTAGGACGGTCGTCTTTTAAAGCCGTCCTCCCATTTTTGTTTGTAAAAGTACATAATCGGTTTTCAAATGAGCCTGGGTCCGGACAGGAAAGACAAAGTGGCTAGGTAGCTAGATGCCTTGAAAGTTGGCCAACACCACTGACATTGACTGTCTCGTTCCTTTTCCCAACTTCATCTGAGATTGATATCTGTCAACCGTATCCCAGAGAAAAATCCCATAATCCCTAAATTCGGTTTTTCTTTTTACCTTTTTTTTAAACAAATGAGTCTCTATGTTGCCCAGCTTGTCTCGAACTCCTGGCCTGAAGCAATCCTCCCGCCACCTCCACCTCCCAAAGTGCTGGGATTACAGGCCTGAGCCACTGCGCTGGGTCAAAGAATCCCTGAGTTTTGAGGAAACCGTATTAATGCAAGACCTCTTCGTCTTTCTTTACTCTGAATTTTGGGTTAGGTTTATCTAGTTCCTTCTTCTACCCTGCACCTGCCATTCATCCATCTCCTCATCCATTCATCCATCCCCCCATTTGTTCATTTATTCATTAATTCAATAACACTTTTTGAATATCTTTTATGTACTGGGCACTATACTAGGAGCTACTAGAGATACAAATAAGATAAATGAAGTGTCAAGAAGCTAGCGTCTGGTAGATGGATGAAGCACTAGCCAGTGCTTTCATTTTTTTTTTCTATGGATGCCATCCTTTGTTATGTCTCTCTTGAATCAACAATCACTCCCTCTGTACCAGATAATTCCCATCAGCATATAAACTTGCTCTTGTTCCTCCCTCAGCATGCTACTGAAACTGCAATCCGCATGCAAATCCAGTGGTCTCTCTGATCTCTTGTTTTGTTTGCCCTCTCAACACTGTTTTATCAAAGCCAACCACTCTCAGTTTGAAACAGTTTCTTCTCTTGTTTTCTGACACCATGCACTTTGGGTCCTCCTGCTACCTCACTGGTTATCCTATCTTGGGCTTCTTAATTGGCTTCTCAGCCTATAAATATCAAAGTGTCCAGGGTTCTATCCTGAGTCACCTTCTCTCTGTCTATCCAGTCTCCCTGTGGGAATTTACCTAGTCCTGTGCTTTAGATACCGGTTGTAAGTAGATAACTCCAAGATATGTCTCTCTGACAGTGACCTCTCTGTAATTCCTAACTCCTGTAAATCACTGCCTGCTTGACGTCTCCATCTGAATGTCAAACTGGCATCGCAAACTTAATATGTCTCCCCAAAATCTTGATTTTTTACCCCTAAACCTGCACCTCTCTCAGTCTTGTTCATTTTAGTAAATGTCACTGCTACTCATTCTGTTGTTCAGGCTAAACTTCTATGAGCTATTCTTGAGTTCTCTCATTCCTTTACCTTAAATTCTTCAGCAAAGCCTGTTGATACTATCAAAGTATATCCTCAGTCTTTGATGACTTCTTTCCACGTCTACTACTTAACCATTCTAGTCCAGTAGCTGATGATGCTACTGGATTACTTGAGAGAGAGCTTCCTAACTGACCTTCCTGCTTCCGTTCTTGCCCCACTGTAGTCGGTGAGTGAGAAGCTACCTTTGATTAAGCCATTTTATAGGTGGGTGTTCTGTAACTTGTAGCTTAACCCATTTCTAACCGGCAAATAATTTGGTACCAGAAGCAGGATGCTAAAAACAGATACTAAAATGTGGAATTGGCTAACTGGAGATTAAGGTAGCCAGTGTTAAAGACTCTATTTCAAACTGGAAAGTTGGTGACCCTTATAAGCAGTAGAGAAACTGTCACTTGCTGGACCTTGGGTATGGGCCATAAGCCAACAAAAGCTGAAGTTTTGGAGAAATCTCAGGAGCAATGTAGAGCATTAGTAAGTGTTGCCTTTTTTTAGTAGCTTTCAGCAAAATCCTTCAAGAGAAGGGCAACTCTAGATTAGAAATAACTGATTTGAAAGCAGAAATTAAAGAAAGTAAGGACTTGGTAAGAGAGGATCTCTTTACCTGCAACCTGTTATTTAAATTGGCCAAGAGTCTCATAACTTGGAACCTTGCTGAAATACCCCATTTATTTTGTGTACTCAGGCTGAAAGAGACAAAGAGGCAGCTTTATCAGGAGCTAGGATGGCCATCCCAAGATACCAGAATGGCCTCTAGGTGGCATCTCTTTCCTCAGCTGTTTTGAATTGTCTCAAAACAGTGTTTTGCCTATGTAGGGGATTCCAGAGTGGATAAGAATAGGGGTGAAAATAAGATTTCAGTTTACACCTTTTAATATTGCTTTCATTTTGTAAACTATATATTAATTTGGAAAAATAAATTGAAAATTATTTAATAAAAAAATTTAAAGACTCTAGATAGGCTAGGTGCAGTGGCTCATGCCTGTAATCCCAGCACTTTGGGAGGCTGAGTCAGACGGATCACCTGAGGTCAGGAGTTCGACACCAGCCTGACCCACATGGCAAAATCCTGTCTCTACTAAAAATACAAAATTAGCTGGGCCATGGTGGTGCATGCCTGTAATCCCAGATACATGGGAGGCTGGAGTGGAAGATATGCTTGAACTTAGGAGGCGGAGGTTGCAGTGAGCAGAGATCTCACCGTTGCACTCCAGCCTGAGCGACAAGAGCTAAATTCTGTGTCTAAATAAATAAGACTCTAGATAAGTTACTTATGATTACTATACATTAAACTCATCGGAATTCTTTTTTTTTTTTTTTTTTGCCAAATCCTAACCACTAGACCACCAGGGATCATCAGAATTCTTAACAAATGATTGAGGGAATCCTGTGTCCCTAAAATCTTAAGCCTGGTCAGCAATAGCCTGTTGCTGTTCAGCCCTGTGGTAATCTCTGAACCCTGGAATTCCTTCGAACAGGGAGTGGGAGGCAAAAGGTGTGTGTTCTGCACAACCAGAGGAAAGATCAACGGTGCAGCTCCCAGATTCTCCCACTGAGAACTTTATACACTGCCACCACAAAAAAGCTATAGTTTCTTTGTTTAGGGAAAGGATCTTGCTCTGTCACTCTTGCATTACATGAGGGCAACCTTAAAGGGTTGCATGTTCTAGCCTCCCTTGTCAACTGGGATGGGCTTTGTATTTCTCTCCCCCTTATTCATAGTTTTGATAAGGGTGAACTGGTGTTGAAAGCTTGGAATTATGCCGTGTGTTGGGGTATTCTGAATTCAGATATACTATAAACTGGAATGGTGAAAACGATGGCCATCTGCATTTAATGACCTTGCTGCTTCCATCTCTGACTTTATCAAAGCACACACCACTCTTAATGAAAAGTCTGACTGTTGATTTCTTCAAATTCGAAATACATATACCTTCCCCTAATAAGTCACATGCATTAGCATTCCTTAATATCCCTTTTGTCTCCCTCTCCTCTCCCATCATGTTGTTCTTGTTTGGGTTTTTTGACATTAGTTATTCTAGATAAACATTCTCTTTTTCAGTCTTAGCCTTTCTTTTTTCTTTTTTTTTGATTGAGTCTCGCTCTGTCACCCAGGCTGGAGTGCAGTGGTGCGATCGCAGCTCACTGCAACCTCTGCCTCCCGGGTTCAAGCAATTCTCCTGCCTCAGCCTCCCAAGTAACTGGGATTATAGGTGACCACTACCACGCCCAGCTAATTTTTTGTGTTTTTAGTAGAGATGGGGTTTTCACCATGCTGGCCAGGTTGGTCTCGAACTCCTGACCTCAGGTGATCGGCCTGCCTCGGCCTCCCAAAATGCTGAGATGACAGGCATTAGCCACCATGCCTAGCCTTAGTCTTAGCCTTTTTTAAAAATAGATAAATTTATCAAAAATTTTGATCACCCTGACATCCCCTATCTCTTGAAGTTTCTCCTAAACTTGCCTATCTACTTGAACACTTCATTCAAAGGCATTTTCATTGTGAATTTTGTGTGGCAGACTTCTGAGGTCTCCCCTGCCTGAGAATATTTTTATTACTCTCACATTAAAATGAAAATTTGGCCGTCTACAAAACTTGAGAGTTCTTTTCCTTCAGTACGTAAAGAAATAATATATGATCATAAGAAAAACTATATGATCATTTAAAAAAGGCATCTGACAAAATTTAATGCTTATTCATGATTTTTAAAAAAACTTTCATCAAACTAGTATTAGAGGGATAGGCTCTCAACCTAACAGGGCGTCTGTTAAAAATCCACAGTTGATATTCTTATAGTGGAAGACTGAATGCTTTTCCCTTAATATCAGGAACAAAGCAAAGATGTCCACCTTCAACACTATCGAAAGTGCTTTAGTGTATTAATTATACTAGAACTTAAAGCCATTGCAGAATAAGATATAAAAGGCATACAGACTGGGAAGAAAAAGCAAAACAGTCTTTATTCACAGATAATATGATCACGCAGATAGAAAATCCTTTAAAAAACCCAGAAAAAAGCTACGAGAACTATTTATTTAGCAATGTCACAGGATACAATATACAATTAATGGCATTTCTATATATGATCATTGAGCAAGTAGAAATGGAAATGCTTAAAATACCATTACAATAGCATCCCAAAACATGAAATACTTAGGGGCAAGTTTAATTTAATTATTTTATGCATAGTTTCTTTAAATAGTCTGATAATTCTGTTCTCTGAAGTTCTTGTGCTCTAGTCGTGTAATGGTGGCTACTCTTTTGTCTCTTGTCAAAGCATAACTCAAAGACAATAGTTATCTTCATGCAAATGATATACCGACTTTAAAGAAAATAGTTATTAAACTATATCAGCAAGAAAAGGATTTATAAGACATAAGTCCCCAACCTTTTTGGCACCAGAGACCAGTTTCATGGAAGACAGTTTTTCCATAGAAGTGGTGGGAGGAGCAGTGGTTTCAAGATGAAACTGTTCTACCTCAGATCATCAAGCATTAGTTAGATTCTCATAAGGAGTGCGCAACCTAGATCCTTAACATGCAGTTCATAATAGGGTTTCGGTTCCTGTGAGAATCTCATGCCGCTGTGCTGATCTGACACCGACAGGAGCCAGGAGCTCAGGCAGTGATGCTCGCTCACCCGTTCACCCACTGCTCACCTCCTGCTGTGCAGCCTACTTCCTAACAGGCTGCTGACCCGTACTAGTCCAGGGGCTGAGGACCCCTGTTTAGAGATATGGGAGATAACAAGAAAAAACTAAAGACATTCTGGGAACAATACGTTTTTGGATTTTTTTTTTTGGTTTTATATTTGAGTGGAGGAAAACTGATTAGCTGGCATCCAGCAAAGAGTCTAGTCTGTGAAGTGTGCCCCTGAGCAGGCTGACTAGGGTCATCAGACAACAACTTTAGCTACTTACAGATTCTGATGACCTGGAGATTTAAACCATTATTTGTGCCAGGCTGATACTGTAATGTTGCATTAGGCCTGTACTACTTCCCTCCTCAGAATTTTTCAGCTCTCACTCATGGTGGATTATTTCATTGAGCTTTTTTTTTTTTTTTTTTTTTAAGACGGGGTTTCACCATGTTAACCAGGCTGGTCTTAAACTCCTGACCTCAGGTGATCCGTCTGCCTTGGCCTCCCAAAGTGCTGGGATTACGGGCGTGAGCCACCACATCCAGCGTATTGAGCATTTGTTGTAATTTTTGATGATGGCTTCATTTTTAGTGGGGCTTTGTGTATGGGAGTCCTATGTGGCCTGGGTTGAGGCTGCGTTTCCTCAAAGAGATTTTATATTTGCTTCTATCTGCCTGGTATACATTTTTAGTTATGTTTTTAACTTGTTGGTCCCTGGTTTACATAGGTAGTATTAGACTAAACTCCAGACCTGAGTAAGGGCAGATGTAATTATAAATTCTCAGGGGAAATTTGTTTTTCCCAGTCAAAGGGTTAGGCCAAGACATACAGCTTTACTGGGTTTATCTGTGCATCTCTGCGAATTTTGTTTCTGGTTTATATGTACTTCAATCCCTGAAGGCGTGAGAGATAGAAACCAGAGTTTTTTCTGTTCTCTCACTCAACAACAAAAAACACAGAAGACTTCTGTACCAAAATGTGTGTGTTGGGGGATTCTTCCCACATTCCAGCAAGCTATCAATTCTGCAGCAGACACCAGCTGGGGGGCCTCCAATTCAATTCAATTCTAATGCCATCTACCTAGAGATAGCCTGAAAAGCCGCAGTTTGAGGGTTCATCTCCTTCCTGCAAGTCCAAGGTCCCTAAAACTTCTGACTGAACAGCTTCCAGATGGGGTTCCGAAGATCCCCTCTTTATTACAGTTTATTACAAAGGATATTTTAAAGTATGCAAATAAACAGCCAGATGAAGAGATACATAGAGCTAGGTCTGGAAGGGTCCTGAGCACAGGTGCTTATGTCCCGGTGGAGTTGGGGTATACCATCCTCCTGGCCCATGGATGTCTTCTCAGTCATCTTCCCGTCAGCCTCCATGTGTTCAGCTCTCTGGAAGCTCTCCAAACCCTGTCCTTTTGGGGTTTCATGGAGGCTTTATTACATAGGTACAATTGACTAAATCATTAGTCATTGGTGATCAACTTAAGCTTCAGCCCCTCTCTCCTCCCTGGAGTCTGGAGGTGGGGCTGAGAGTCCCAACCTTCTAATCACACCTTGCTTTTTCCAGTGAAGAGCTGCCATTCTTAAGTTACCTGGGGGCTGCCAGCCATCAGTCAACCATTAGCTTACAAGAAGACATCACTGGAGTCTCTAAGGATTGTAGGAGTTGTATGCTAGAAAACAGGGTCAAAGACCAAATATATATTTCACAATATCACAGAAGGTATAGGCCTTGGAGAGTCCTAGCCATATGAGAAAGTATCAGATCTGTCTCTTCTCTTTTTAACCCAAAATTTCTTCTCCTGTTGCTGTCTCCATTAAAACTCAGCGTTGGCCAGGTGTGGTGGCTCATTCCTGTAATCCGAACACCTTGGGAGGCCAAGGCAGGAGAATCACTTGAGCCCAGGAGTTTGAGACCAGCCTGAGCAACACAGGAAGACCCTGTCTCTATAGAAAAGTGTTTTTAAAATAGCAGGCATGGTGATATGGGCCTGTAGTCCCAGCTACTCAGGAGGCAGAGGTGGGAGGATCACCTGGGCCCAGGAATTCAAGGCTACAGTGAGCTATGATCCTGCCACTGCACTCCAGCCTGGGTGACAGAAGGAGATCGGTGAGATTCTGTCTCTTAAAAAAGATTTTAAAAGGGGGACAACAAAAACAAAATTTCAAAGTCCCTGTAAAGCAGTAAAACTATAAACCCCCCAGGGAAGCCTTAGTATCAGCTCATCAACATTATTCCCTTCTCTCCACCAAGTTAGCTCTTTCTTAATTTTTTGAATATTGAGAATTTTCCTTACTTTCTTGTGAACTTAGCTTTCCAATTAACTGAAAGTTTGGGTTGTACATTTATGGAATTTAATCATATTTGTGAAGAATTTATATTTTGTATATGAGTATAATATGTTCATATTCTAAAGAAAAATTATAAAATATACTGAATATGAATGTTTAAAATATGAGAAGAAGATTTGAAGAAAATCTTGATTAGAAATATTCCATGTGAGCATGTTTCACTTAGTCTAATCTGGAAGATAAAAGAAAAAAAAAATATTCCATTTGATATTCATAAGAGTACCTTACTATTTATTGGATATCTTTTTTTATTTTTCCTGGAGATAGGGTCTCGCACTCTCACCCTGGCTAGGGTGCAGTGCAATCTCAGTGCATTGCAGCCTCAACCTCCTGGAATCAAACTATCCTCCTGCCTCAGGCCCCGGAATAGCTGGGACAACAGGCACACTGCCACCAAGCCTGGCTTATTTTTGTATTTTTTGTAGAAAAAGGGTTTCACCATGTTGCCCAGGCTGGTCTCAAGCTCTGGACTTAAGCAATCTGCCTGTCTTGGCCTCCTAAAGTGCTAGGGTTACAAGCGTTAGCCACTGTGCCCAACCTTCATTGGATATTTTCAAGAGTACTCTTAGTTTTTGGTAAATCATACATTTGGCAAATGGGGTAGCTTGGATATTGAACTAACTAATCCTTCAACAGATTGGTTTATTTATTTCAGTAATGAAGGAGTGTCTCACTATGTTGCCCAGTCTGGATTTGAACTTCTAGGCTCAGGCAATCCTCCTGCCTCAGTCTCCTGAGTAGCTGGGACTACAGGCATATGCCAACACACCCACTTGGTTTTTTAGCAATATGTTGAGCCAGGCACAGTGGCTCATGCCTGTAATCCCAGCACTTTGGGAGGCTAAGGCGGGCGGATCACTTAAGGTCAGGAGTTTGACACCAGCCTGGACAACATGGTGAAACCCCATCTCTACTAAAAATACAAGAAGTAGCCAGGCATGGCGGTGGGCACTTTTAATCTCAGCAACTTGGGAGGCTGAGGCAGAAGAATCTCTTGAACCTGGGAGGTGGAGGTTGCAGTAAGCTGAGATCGCACCACAGCACTCCAGCCTGGGCGACAAAGCAAGACTCTGTCTCAAAATATAAATAAATAAATAATAAATAAAATATTGACACATCCCTGCTCAGAATAAATTAACCGATCAGCTTATTCATTTGATGTGAAAAGGCAATTCACAAACAAGCTCCTAAGTTGACTTCTCCCCTGCCACCTACCCCCAAGAAAACCACATTTATTTTTTATTTTTCTCTAAGCAGCATTACATTAATAACTGATTCTGGCTAGGGAAAGACCATCTGAAACTCCTTAAAAGGGATTAAAAGTCAATGGAAGATAAAAATAAAGTGGCTTTTGTGGATGAAACCCACACTTCCTAGGTGTTCAGCATACCAGTTCCACAAGATTCCTTTCTTAAAAACCATTCTGACTTGGGTTCTTAGATACGCTACAATAGTGCCACCCAGGTGTCAGCTAAGATCTTATTTTTTTGGAGGTCTGTGTATAATGGGACCAGAATTAGTCAGTTCCACAACCTGGAAAGTTTGGGTTTGTCCTGTAATATCTGCTCATTCTCCGAGACTTACTCACTTGAGGTGCCCTTAGCTTCTTATTTCTGTGTCTGTTTTGCTTCCCAGCCTGCTCCCTCATCAGTGAGGATGCAGAAATCAGCATTTCTTAGCATTCCCACCACAGAAGAAGCTCCCACACAGAGCAGTTGTGAGTCGTGAAGACTTGACTGAAGCCTTACCATCTCCTCAGAGTGGGGCAGTGCTGGATAGTCAGGGATCTTTAGTTAAGTTTGGTTTAGTTCCACAACACTTACTGAGTATATGCTATTGCTTAGATACTGTGCTAAACAATGGAGATTAGAGTAAATGATACTCACTAACCTTAAGATACAGTCTAGATGGGGAGAGAATGTAAAATAATGTGATAAATGCTTGTTAGAGCCCAGGTTGCCATGGGAGTACACAATGGGGCACTTAAGCCTATGGTGAGGGTAGGAAGAGTCAAGGAAGACTTCCCTCTGATAAAATAGAGGAGTGAATAGATGAGCCTTCTCCTGGATCACAGCTGAATGTCAATTGGTCTGGGTTGAGAAAATCTCAAGCCCTGATTTTTTGAATAAGGTGATTTCAGATTGCTAGAGCCCCCCAAGTGCCTAGAAAAAGCAACTGGACATCCTTTCAGAAGAATGTAAAATTATCCTAAGCCTCAAATGATTTCTACAGTAATTTTTCAAATGCAGTGTCCTACACAATTAAAGACAACTAGAAGAAAGAACAAGATCAGAATCAAAAAGAGTAACAAATCCCAAGGAAAGTTAATGAAAAGAATCTAAGCTAAGCACATTAAAATAAGTCTGTAGAAAGTCAAAGAAAAAGAATATTAAAGATACAAGAGGAAAAAAAGATTATTTTTAAAGAAGGAACAGACAGATAGCTGACTTCTCACAACAGTGGAAACCAGAAAACAGTGTATCTTCAAAGTGCGAAAGAAAACTGCTCACCTAAAATACCACATCCAGCTAAAATATCCTTCAAGAGTAAACATGAAAAGATATTTTTAGAAAAAAAAGAAAAGTGATTTATACACCAGCAGAAACACTATATATATTTTTCTTTTTTCTTTTTTTTTTCTTTTCTGAGACAGGGTCTCACTTTGTCACACAGGCTGGAGTGTAGTGGTGCAATCATGGCTCACTGCAGCCTTATGTCCCTGGGCTCAAGTGATCCTCCCACTTCAGCCTCCTGAGTAACTGACCACAGGCATACCCACACCACCACGCCAGCTAATTTTTGCATATTTTTTTAGAGATAGATAGGTTTTTGCCATGTTGCTCAGGCTGGTTTCTAACTCCTGGGCTCAAGTGATCCACCCATCTTAGCTTCCCAAAGTGCCAGGATTACAGGTGTGAGTCACTGCACCCAGCCTTGTGTCACTGTACCCAGCCTTGTATTAGTTTTCTATTTCTGCATAACAAATTACTACCAGTTTTGCAGCTTAAAATAACATCCATTTATCATCTCACAGTTCTTTAGATCAGAAATTTAGGCAGGTTGTAAAAAAACATTACCAAAAAAGAAAAAGAAGTACAGGCAAGGATCAACTATGTCTTCCACTCAGAGTATCACAAGGCTAAAATCAGCATGTTCACTGAAACTAGAGTCTCATATGAGGCCCAAAGCATCTTTCAAGCTCAGGTGGTGGAAAGTGGTGTTAAAAAAAAAAAAAAAAGAAAGCAATTGGGCCATGTGGGGTGGCTCACACGTATATCCCAGCACTGTGGGAGGCTGAGACAGGTGGACTGATGAAACTCAGGAGTTTGAGACCAGCCTGGCCAACATGGCAAAACCCTGTCTCTACAAAAAAATATAAAAATTGGCCAGTTGTGGTGACACACACCTGTGGTCCCAGCTATTTGGGAGGCTGAAGTTGGAGGATGGCTTGAGCCCGGGAGGTTGAGGCTGCAGTGAGCTGTAATTGTACCAGTGTACTCCAGCCTGGGCAACATTGTGAGACCCTGTTTCAAAAAAAAAAAAAGTCCAAGGTTTGAAATCATATAAAGTTTATTGACTGGTATAATGCAGTTACACTGGCAGGGGTGGTGGTGGCGAGGGGGGGAGATTTTAAAAGCCACATTTATTTTGAAATTAAAACACTTCTAGTCATGCCTGCAATCCCAGCATTTTGGGAGGTCAAAGTGGATGGATTACCTGAGGTTAGGAGTTCGAGACCAGCCTGGCCAACATGGCAAAACCCTGTCTCTACTAAAAATACAAAAATTAGCCGGGCATGGTGGTTACAGGTACCTGTAATCTCAGCTGGTCAGGAGGCTGAGGTTGTAGAATTTCTTGAACCTGGGAGGTGGAGGTTGCAGTGAACTGAGATCACATCACTGCACCCCAGCCTGGGCGACAGAGTGAGACTCTGTCTCAAAAAATAAAATAAAAAAAAAAGCACTTCTAGGCCAGGAGCAGTGGCTCATGCATGTAATCCCAGCGCTTTGGGAAGCTTAAGGTAGGAAGACTGCTTGACGCCCAGAGTTCTGAGACCAGGCTGGGCAACATAGCCAGACCCTTCTCTGTACAAAATATTTAAAAACTACCTGGGTGTGGTAGTACACACCTTTAATTCTAGCTACTCGAGAAGCTGAGACAGGAAGATTGCTTGAGCCCAGAAGTTTGGGGCTGCAGTGAGCTGTGATGGCGCAACTGCACTACAGCCTAAGTGACAGAGCAAGAGCCTATCTCAAATAAATAGGCAGGGTGCAGTGGTTCACGCCTGTAATGCCAGCACTTTGGGAGGCCAAGGTGGGTGAATCACCTGAGGTCAAGAGTTTGAGACCAGCGTTGACCAATATGGCGAAACCTCATCTCTAAAAATATAAAAATTAGCTGGGCATGGTAGCACGAACCTGTAGTCCCAGATACTCAGGAGGCTGAGACAGCTGAATTGCTTGAACCCAGGAGGCGGAGGTTCCAGTGAGCCGAGATCACGCCACCACTCCAGCCTGGGTGACAGAGCGAGACTCTATCTCAAAAATAAAAATAAATAAATAACATGTAGGTCAAATAAGATACCACAAAGGAAATGTAAAAATGATTTTGAACTGAATGTTAATAAAATTTCTATGTATCAATGCTTATGGGGTACAACTAACACAGAGTAATGTATATCCTTAAATGCATATATCTTAAGAAAGATGGAAAATTAATGAGCTGAGATTGAATTTCAAAAAGCTAGAAAAATAAGATATGGGTTACTATATTATTATTCACAAAGATTCAAGGGATACTATATTATTATTCACAAAGATTCACTGCCCATCTCTGGGCATTGGTATTAGGCTGAGCCATATTTCTTGCTCTGGTCAGTTAAATGTGTACAGAAATGTTATGTGTCACAACTAGGCAGAAGTTTTAAGAATCAACATATGGTTCACCATATTATCTCTTTCCTTCTGCCATAATAATTGTCAGTGTTTTAAATAGTGGCTGCTTTGCTAGCTTGAGCTCCAGAATGAAGACAATGTGGAGAAGAACCCAGCCCACTGGATGGAACAGGTGGCACGAGTGAGAAACTAAGTTGCTGAAAGTCCTGGGATTTTGGGGGGAGTTTTTTACTATGTATCATAACCTAGCCTTTCCCTACTGTTATAGAAGTACAGAAGAAACTTATATACAATAAGATAAATGAAATAATTAAGGTAACAAAATTAATGAAGTGGAAAGCAACATGTAATAGAGAGGATCGATATACACAAAAGCTGGTTCTTTTAAAAAAAAAGTACTAAAATTTATAAATCTCTGGCAAATTATCAAGAAAAATTTTAAAAAGAGACAATGCACAAATAACCAATACCAGTAATGAAAATTCAGATGGCAGTATAAATTCTACAAACACCTAAAAGATAAGCAGATTTTATAATTACCTTCACGCCTAAAATGTAAAAAGCTAGATGAAATGTATTTGTAGGAAAAAAAAATTTACCAAAAATTGACCAAAAAAAAAAAAAATAGAAATGTGAAGTCCTATAATTTTTAAAGGAATCAGATCAGTATTTTTTTAAGCCTTCCCATAAATAGCTAACAGAAAAATAATGCTTTACACAAACTCTTTGGAGAAAAGAAAAAAAGTTATATACCCTCCAATTCATTTACAAAGCTATCATAATTTTGATAACCAAAAGCCAATAAAGACAGTTCCAGATGAGAAAATTTAGCCATATCTCATGAACATGGATACCAGAATTCTAAACAAAACACCTTATTAGCAAATCAAATCAATATATAAGAAGGAAAATACATATTGATCAATGGGGTAGACCGAATAATAGCCCCCAAAGATGTTTATATCCTATCCCTGAAATCTATGAATGTTATTTATTTAGGAGTGCAGTGGTGCAATCATGGCTCACTGCAGCTTTCAGTTGTAGCTTGGAATATAGGCATATGCCACCATGCCCTAGCTAATTAAAACTTTTTTAAAATAGAGACAGGGTCTGGCTATATTGCCCAGGCTAGTCTCGAACTCCTGGCCTAAAGTGATCCCCTCACCTCAGCCTCTGAAAGTGCTGGGCTTACAGCCATTAGCCACCATGCCCAGACTGAATGTTATTTTACTTGGCAAAAAGGACTTTGCAGACGTGATTAAATTGAGGACCTTGGGATGGGGAGATTATCTTGGATGATCTTCATGGCCCAATATAATCACAAGAGTCTTTCTAAGAGGGAAACAGGAGGATTAGAGTCAGAGAGTAGGTGCCCATGGAAGCAGAGGTTGGAGTGATGAGCTTTAAAGATGGAGGAAGGGGCCACCAGCCAAGGAATGCAGTTGGCCTCTAGAACTGATGTTCCCTTTTCATGTTTCTAGAGACCAACTGGTTCTTTGGGAAAAAAAATAATAAAATTGATAAATCCCTGACAAATTATCAGTAGTAGATTTCAGAAGAAATGCAGCTCTGCCAACACCTTGAGTTAGTCCATAAGACCCACTTCGGACTTCTGCCCTCAGGAATTGTAAGATAATGAATGCATGTTTTTCAAAGCCATTTAAATGTGTGCTAATTTGTTACAGAAGCAATAGGAAATTAATACAACTAAGTTGATTCTAGAAATGTGAG
>NW_016107791.1:1062030-1233058 GCF_001604975.1 Cebus imitator
AAAAAAAAAAAAAAAAAAAAAGATCCAAGTATTTCACCATATTAATAGATTTAAGGGAGAAAAATCTATGACAATCTCAGTACGTGCAGAAAAGTATTCATAAAATTTAGTTTCAATCATAATGTTTTTTAAAAAATCCCTTAACAAACAAGGAATAGAAAAAACTTCCTAAATCTGAGAAAGGATATCAGAAAGCAATGTAGGGCTTCTGGGATTCTTTTTTTTGAGACAGAGTCTTTGCTTCTCACCCAGGCTGGAGTGCAGTGGCAGGATCTCAGCTCACTGCAACCTCTGTCTCCTGGGTTCAAGTAATTCCTGTGCCTCCGCCTCCCATGTAGCTGGAATTACAGGTGCCCCCCACTACACTTAGCTAATTTTTGTATTTTCAGTAAATACAGGGTTTCACCATGTTGACCAGGCTGGTCTCGAACTCCTGACCTCAGGTGATCCACCTACCTTGGCCTTCCAAAGTACTGGGATTACAGGCATGACCCATCGTGCCCAGCCTGAAACCTTATTTCTTGACTCTAGAGTTTGCGGTATAATAATTATGTCTATGCACTTTCCTTTCTGTTGTTTTTAACAAAAATGTTTTTAAAAAGACAGGAGAAAGAGAGAAAGAGAAAGAAAGATTTAGAAGCAGATGGAGGCCAGGCACAGTGGCTCACACCTATAATACCAGCACTTTGGAAGGCTAAGACAGGTTGATCACCTGAGGTTAGGAGTTCGAGACCAGCTTGGCCAACAAGGTGAAACCCTGTCTCTATTAAAAATACAAAACTTAGCCAAGCACAGTGGCGCATACCTGTAGTCCCAGCTACTCAAGAGGCTGAGGCAGGAGAATCACTTTGAACCCAGGAAGCAGAGGTTGCAGCAAGCCAAGATCATGCCACTGCACTCCAGCCTTGGTGACAGAGTGAGACTCCATCTCAAAAAAAGAAAAAAGAGAAGAAAGAAAGAAAAAAAAGACAAAACTATGTTTTAAGATTCAAAACTGCTGTAATATCTGAGTGGCCACTCAAGGCTAGCCTTACGAGTGGTGGGACTTAAAACTAGACCAGCTAAGCTGAGCTGAAAGACTCTGAACCCTTGTGAGTTGGGATGGCCTCTCCCTTAGGATGGCAGTAGCTGGGCAGAGAACCAGCACTGGGCAAGATGTAGAAATCATGGGCTCCTGCTCTGGAGAGGGGCCCATTGTAGCAGTCTTGCAAAATGACACAGAAGCCACTAACGAGAATTAGGAGTCACCTGGGATCCTGAGGAACAGAAGGGACTGAGATGGTGGGAGGGAGGGCAGTGCATGGAGAGGTATTGGTATCTCAATCATGAAGTGGGTGGTTGGGGATAAAAAAAACACCCAGAGCTCTCATCTCCCAAGTGTGGGAAAATCTTCAAATTCTGAGATTCTAAAATTATATAACAAATAATTACTGAGTGCCTACCAGGCACAAGCACAAAGAATTCATGATTTTGAAGCTTGCCTTTGTAGGACTTCATCTCTTAGCCTAATGATTACATGCAGTTTTTCTGGCAGCTATCAAGCGGAAAGACCATATAGCCAGCTGCTGGCAGAGTTTTAATGTCAACATTCTGGGAGGGCTGGTTCAGTATTAAAATTAAGTAAGACATAAGTTGCCATGGGCAAGATACACTCTGAGCCAGTGATCGTGCTAATGAGTAAAAGTTGATGTCTGAATGTAAGGATCCTGGGCCATGCACATGACGTTTCTGCTCTACATCACATATACTGATGATCTGAGTGAATGCAATTACTGTTGATCATGAAGCAAACTTTTAATTCATATGCAAATTTAGGATGTCTAGGGTGATAGCAAGGTGAATTGTCATAAAAGGTAGAACACTGGTCAGAAACCTAGCATGTGCTGGAAACACATGGGCTCTAGGGGACCCCAAATGGCAAGTATGAAAGAAGCAGCCTGAGTGGAAGGTGGAGAGGACATCTCATTAGGCTTGGTGCTCCACTTCGGGATGGCTGGGAGAACTTGGTGACCTCCAGCCCAATTGCTCACAGCGCCTGAGAAGAGTTGGTCACTAGAAGGCTGAAGTCTTGTCCCTGCTGGGAAAGAGCTGTGAAGGGGCAGGCATGTGTTGAGGCACAGCTCATCACAAATGTGAGCCATGAAGACTGTTTCTCCCTACACTCCTTCATTCTGAGCCCAGTTCAAGGCTGCAGTGAGCTATGATACTATTGTATCATAATTCCTTGCCCAGTCCTACTCAAGTCCCGTCATTGGAAGAGCTGCTTTAAAATAAACTCTTTCTTACCACTGAGCTTAAGCAAAAAAATAAAAATATTTAAAAAAAAAAACAGATGCCAATAGTTCATAACTATTCCAACTTTGCCCTCCCTATTCCAGATGGTGCTATGACTCTGTCAGGGTAGTGTTCTCCCTTCCTACCATGAGAGCAAGCTAAGCTTTGCGTTATCACAAAAAGTGTCTTGATGGTATTTTCACGGAGCCAGCATTCAATTATTGAGGCCCACGGTGATCCAACTGAGACCTCCTCAACACTGCAGTCCAAGACCCCTGACTCAGTCAGAGGTGATCCTCTGCGGCTCTTAAGCTTCCTGCTTGAAGTTCTTTCAGACTGAAACAATGAGAGATGCAAGTCTTGTATTTGACCCAAGCTCCAGTTTTTTAAATTTTTCATTTAGGTGTGATGGCTCACGCCTATAATCCTAGAGATTAGGGAGGCCAAGGTGGGAGGATTGCTAGTGGTCAGGAGTTTGAGACCAGCCTGGGCAAAATAGAAAGATTCAGTCTCTAAAAAAATTAGAAAACAGCTGGGTGTGGTGGCATGTGCTGTAGTCCCAGCTACTTGGGAGGCTGAGACCAGAGGATGGCTTAAGCCTAGGAGTTCAAGGCTGCAGTGAACTATGATTGCACTACAGCACTCCAGCTCAGGTGACAGAGCAAGACCCTATCTCTAAAAACATAAAAAGTAGCAAGAAATAAATATATCTTTTTATTTAGCTTCCCAAATACTCAGCCTATTTTCTCTTCTACCAATAAAGAACCCTTTATCTGACCATATTTGAAAATCTTTTCTCCTTGGTGGATATCTGCCTTATTATTAACAATGCTACTACTTGTCTGTGTCCATCCTTGTCATTTTTTGTTGTGCATCTATAAGAGGAAAGTTTTTAGTGAAGAGGACAGGTGTAGGTCTCAGTTAATCTGTCCCTTAGCCGGCCCAGGGACAAATTCTGTCTCTGATCAAAACTTTATTAGAACTTTCCTCAGATGCGTCTTATTTTGACTTTAAGAGTTTGGTTCAGGACAATCTCTCCAGAGCCTCTGTCTGCTGGGAACTGTGAATTCATCACGGTTACAGTTGGAAAAGGTCTAGCTATGAGGCTGGGGGGTCCTGAGCCACAGGATGCACAAGCAACTGTCAGCTCACCATTCATAGACGCTCATGGGTCTGTCTCAGTATCAACCTGTCTATGGCTTATTCAAGCCAGACTTCTGCTTCTTGCATGTATTTATGCTGTTACTCAAATGTGTACACTTATCTTTCTAGGTAGCATCATCATTTCACCAAGGATAATTTAGAATTATGGTAGCCTAGCCGCTATGAGGAATTTCTGATATGAACAAAAGTATTCACTTTAGAATGCAAAGTGAACACAATTCCAGACATCCAATGGTCTTCGTTTTTCATTAGCATAAGCAAACATACAAAAGAAAATTTTTTTTTTTTTTTTTTTTTTTTGAGATAGGATCTCACTCTGTCACTCTGTCACCCAGGCTGGAGTGCAGTGGCATGATTTCAGTTCACTGCAACCTCTGCCTCCCGGGCTCAAGTGATCCTCCCACCTTGCCCTTTAAGTAGCTGGGACCACAGGCAACCTCCCACCATGCCTGGCTAATTTTTGTATTTTTTGTAGAGATGGGGTTTTGCCATATTGCCCAGGCTGGTTTCAAACTCCTGAGCTCAAGTGATCCGCCCATGTTGGCCTCCCAAAGTGCTGGGATTACAGGAGTGAGCCACCATACCCAGCCCCAAAAATTCCTTCCTTAACAGATTTCTTGGCGAAAGCAAAATAAAAAGCTGAACTACTTAACCGTATCTTTTAGACGTCCCCTGCCACTATATCACAGCTCAAACCTATTTCTTTTCCCCCACCCTGTGCTCCTCCATCTCCCTCTGCCCTTTTCTCTCCCTCCGGCCCACTCCCCTTTCCTTCTGGTTGGCTAGGTACCCCGAAGCTCACTTAACTCTAACGTAAGCCTCCTTCAGAATAGAAAAAAATTTCTATGGTGGATTTTAAGCCCCGTTTTTATTTTTAGCTGAAAGCCATAAGACTCTTCAAGGCCTAAACGGGACTTCAAAGTGTTTTAGGAACATATAATCCAGAGAAGCCATATTTATAGCAATTCATTTATATGCCAATAGGAGCCTCAGATGCAAAACATTTGATGAAAAAGTCAGAATGGAAAGCCCCCCCAATGATGATTTTTTTTTTTTTTAGGGTCTCACTAGATTGCCCAGGCGGGTCTTGAACTCCTGGACTCAAGTGATTCTCCCACCTTCGTCTCCCAAAGTGTTAGGATTACAGGCATGAGCTGCCATGCCTGGCCCAACGGTGATTTCAAAGACCATGGATTGCATAGGAAGCTGAGGGGGTTTGGGGAAGCTGCGAATGTTAGTCAGGGTCTTTTGGAGGCTATCTGCTGTCTTCCTTATGAAAGTGTGCTCTGATTAGTTCTTTGTCAAGAGAGAAGTCTGTTCAGCAGGACTGAAAAAAAGTACAGATACATATGTGTGTGTGTGTATATATGTGTGTGTGTGTGTGTGTGTGTGTGTGTAAAAGAGAGAAGTCCGATGGAGACTTCAGGCTAGGCCCGTTAGTATCTAGTGGCAGAATTCTGGAGCAGATATTGAAGCGGATGTGGTGTGGCTCTCTTCTCTTTTTTGTGAATGGCCTTAAGCCAGAAATAGGGGATTTATTATGTAAGCAAAAACGAGAATGGGAAACACCCCATGGCCAGATCTCCAAAACCTCCTTGAACATTTTGAAGGAGTGCTAGAACTAAGAAACTAAAGAAAAGGAAAAAAGCAAAAAACAGGTCACCAATGAAGGTGTTCAATTCCCCATTCTGCTTTTAAACCCACAAGGAAATGTTTCTCTGAAACATAAAAGACAACCTTACAAACTTTTGATGGATATAGGCAAAAAATATCAATCTTGATCACTATTACACAACCAGAGGGCTGGGGTCTTGACCCTAATGGAAAAGAGTTGTGAAGGGGTCAGGCATGTGTTGAGGAATAGCTCATTATAAATATGAGCCATGAAGACTGTGTTCCTCCCCACACTACATATATGAGTACTGGTGGCCCCCTCAAAGAAACAAGCAGTGATTCCCTCTTCAGTTAGTTCCCTCGTGCCCTGCAACCTGGGGGCAGGGCTGGCAAAGGACTAGAAGAAAAGAGACAGGAAGGGAGGTCTTATATCTGCCAAGGTCACCTCCCTCTTATCAACCCTGCTGTTCACTCCCTGCCCCAGGGCTGACTCCCAGGAATGCCAGGCTGGGCAAATCACAGTGTGTTCTCGGGTCAACCTAATCCAACCTCACTCTCCAAGTGAAATCCGGTTCTGGTGACCATCAAAGGCTGTCAAAGGATAACAAAAAGCCAGCTTGAGGAGTTGACAGGAGTTTACAGGCTGCTTGAGTCAACTTTCCCTTCATCTACCTTCTGCCCTCGGGGGATTCAGAGCAGACCCCAGGTGCTCAGAGCAGCACCCACCGTTATGAAATCCAGCCTACCAAACAAGGACTTGAGCTGCATTTAGAACCCGGAGAGGAGGGCGTCCCCAGGGGAGTTGGGGGAGGGGAGCGGGAACAGGAAGACGACTGTCTTCAACTAATCACCCTGTGTGGCTCCATGTAAAAGGCCACGTGGGGCTATGCACTAGGAGCCCCGGTTCTACTCTACATAAAAACCTTCCCACGGTCACAGTTGTCCAGAAACATGTAGGGCGGTGGTGAAGACCCCAGAGGGGGGACGTGGGGCACCTTCTAACACTTAGGAGTCTGCTCAAAAGCTTACCCTGACCCTGCTGTCTTTTGGGTCTTCAGTCTGGACCATACAATATGTCACTTAAATGCAGGTGATTTTTTTGTTTTGAATCTTGCTGTGGCTTCTCCCGCACTGGTCTGTGAGCTGCTCCCGCCTTGGCTGCCCCCGCTCGACCCCGCCCCTAATCCTGTTAACTTCTGGGCATCCCACAGCGCGGGGCTAAACCCTGCTAAGCGCTCCGTAAAGCTTTGATCAGTCTTAGACCAGGATGAAGAAATAAATAAATGCCAAGTTGGTGAAACAGCCTAAAGCCTTTCAGAAATCCAGGGCAACAGAGATTCCACAGAGGACAGACCAACGGGTTAGTGTAGGGAAGTCAAGTTGGAAAGAGGAACTCTGCTAAAATAAGAAAATACAAATGCTCCCAGCAGAGGGGCGTCCAGAGAGTCGCGGCCTGGGAACGGGCCTGGGTCCTCGCGAGCATGCCGGGCCCGAGTCGCAAAAGGGCCGGGCGGGTGACGGCAGCCCAGCTCCCGGGAGGCTCGCCGTCTGGGCTGGGGCCCGTCGGCCGGCCTCCCCATTTTTGTGACGTGCCGGGGGCAGCAGCAGTGACGGGGCCAACACACAAAGCCAGGTCGTCGGGTGGGGGGTCTCCTAGGCCAAGAGCCCCGATGGGATGCGGAGGGGGCGGGAAGAGAGGCGCCCTTGGGCGCCCAGACTCCGCGCAGGATTAAAGTGAGCTCGAACTCCGCGGCGGCGGCGGCTGGCAGCGGGCACCTGGGCGGCCGCCTGGGCGGCCGCGAGCGCCCGTTGTGCGCCTGGCTGCTGTGGCCGCGCTGGCAGCCAGCGAGGCGGGCTCGCCGCGGGCTTACCACGCCCCCGCGGGGGTGGAGCCGTGGCCAGGGGCGGGTTCGCAGCTGGCGGCGCCTGGGCCGGGGGCGGAGGCTGTGGCAGCAGCTGCAGCGGCGGCGGCGGCGGCAGCGCCAGGAGCTGCTGCAGCAGAGGCGGAGGTTGCTCCTGGACGCGTCCGGGCCGCGCAGCCGGAGCCACAGCCCGCAGGCGCCAGGCGGTGCGCTGGGTGCTGCTGCTGCAGCTGCCTGCCTGCCGCCGCCCGGGCCCCCGCTACCGCCCGGGCCCCTGCTACTTTCCGCGCCCCCGTCGACCCAGCCCGCGAGTGCGCCCCAGCCGGGACGCCGCCCCCGGCCGGGTCTCCACTTCTCGGCCGCACCTTCCATGACAGCGCCCGCGAGAAGATGGCTGCGAAGGGCGCGCACGGCTCCCACCTGAAGGTGGAAAGCGAGCTGGACCGCTGCCGCGCCGAGGGCCACTGGGACCGCATGCCGGAGCTGGTCCGGCAGCTGCAGACGCTGAGCATGCCCGGCAGCGGAGGCAGCAAGCGAGCCAGCCCGAGCGCCGCGTTCACCTCTCCAGACACCGGTGAGTGAAGGAAGGGGCTGGCTCGCCGGCAGCGAGCGCGCGAAACGCACCGCCTCTTCCAGGAAGCGCGCCCCGACAGTCTTCGGACTGCAACGGCCGCCTGCCCGCCCACCGTGCTGGTCTTAGGAGCAGCCAGGATAGTTAGGAAGGTCCTTCTGCCGCGAGAGGAAAATCACAGGCAGGTTGGGGGCATAGGGGAAAAGAGAGAAATGGCTTTTGCTCTGCCTTTTAGGATCATGTGAGTAACTCTGTCTACCGTGAAATGGTGGTATCTGCACTTTATGAGATTGGTGCATGGGCTGGACTTCCCCCCCCCACCCCCCACCGCGGTCCGAGGGTGGGATGGCCCTAGACTTCATCAGGTGAAGTGTGTCTGTCTCTTCTTTGTCCATTTCTCGAAAGTAAAATTGAAAACGGAGCTCCGTCCACAGCAGACGGGGCGAGGGTTTGATGGGCTTCAGGCTGGCGTGGTGGAGAAATGGGGAAGAGGCTTGGCAAGCCTCAGTTTCCTCATCTGTGGCTATCTCAGGACACATCCAGCTCTGGCAGTCGGTGGCTTTAGCAGTAGGGCTGGTTTGGCTGGGCCAGGCTCTTGTGCTGGGGCGGGAAAGCACCCTGATGTGGCAGCAGGGAACACCCCGCCCCAGTCTCTAACCTCAGATCCTGTTCCTGGGGCCTTCAGCTCACCCTCCCCGAGTCCTCTCTGTGGGCACAATCACTTAGGAGGCTTTGTGGAAGGAGGCAAAGAATAAATGAATACAGATATAAAGAGTTTTTAAAGACTGCCCAGCCTGTGGAAGGCTCTGAGAGGGACAGATCATGATAATAATAGTAATAGCCAACACTTAATCTCGTGCTTCCTGTGTGCCTCACACTGTCCTGAGCACTTTAATCAACCCCAGGAACCAGGTTCTCTGGTTTGCCCCACTTTACAGATAAGGAAACTGAGGCACAGAGCAACTAAATAACTTGACCATCTAGCCACTAATTAGTGGAACCAGGATTTGAGCTCAGGTTTCTGAGTATACCCTTTAAATCAGTTGCACTATTACCTCTCAAAGATGTACCCCACAAAATCCCTGCCCTTGAAGAGCTCCCACAGTGAATGGGGAGTCAAGAAAGTGATCAGAGGGCAATTGTTTGTGGGGTTTTTTTATTATTATTATTGCCTTTTGGGTTTTTGTTTTGTTTGAGACAGGGTCTCTCTCTGTTACCCAGGCTGGAGTGTAATGGTGCAATCTCAGCTCACTGCAGCCTCAACTTCCTCAGCTCAAGCCATCCTTCCACCTCAGCCTCCCAAGTATCTGGGACTACAGATGCGGGCTACCATACCTGGCTAAGTTTTGTAGTTTTAGTAGAGACCGGGTTTCGACATGTTGCCCAGGCTGATCTCCAACTGGGCTGAAGCATTCCACCCACCTAGGTCTCCCAAAGTGCTGGGATTACAGGTATGAGCCACTGTGCCTGGCCGCTTTCTCTATTTTTTAAATTCTTGTAGACAACCCTGTTAGGAGGGCAAGAGTTATTGTCCCCATTTTAGACATAGGGACACCAAGGCCCAGAGAGGTCACATAATGTGTATGCGGTAAAGCCTGTACTCAAGCCTGAGTCTCTGCCGCCAAGTCTCCTAATGTCAGAGTTGGGGACATGGAGCCTGGGCCAACTTAACTGTGGGAACTGGCCAGCATAAGGAAGGAGATGGAGGTTCAGCTGTATCTCTCCTGCAGTTTTGGGGTCTGTGAATGATTTTTCTCCCACTGTTAAATCCAGATACATTATCACAAAGCATGCACTCCCACTGGGACACAGTCATACACACATATGCACACACAGAAACACAAGGAAGGAAAACAAATGCCTCCCAAAGCCCATGCTTAGAACATTGTTTGTATTAACTGCTGTTTTGGTCCTTTCTCTCAGTGTTCCTTGATCACTCAAGGGATTGAAAGCTTGTTCTTTTTTAGGGTTTGATGCAGACCCTCCTGCAGCCCAAAAAGAGATTCTTAACATCCCACCTGGCCTGTTAGACTCTTAGGAGTCAGTGACCTGAAGCTTCAACAGTTACAGAATTTGAGAGAAGTTCTGAGACCCATTTTACTGAGGACTTGAGGTCCAGTGGTATCTGATATTTCCTACAGAAACGAAAAATAGCTCCCAGAAGGTAGATTCATGGGGGTGGAAGGGGAGGATGAGCTGTGGGGCCTCTTTCTGATCTAGGGGGCTGAAAGATAGGGGATGCTTCAGCAGAATAGTCCCCTGTACCCTTTTCCTGTCTGAGGTTGCTCTCGCCACCCGACCAGGGGGAAGGTGCTTGCTACTGTCTTCTTGCTCACATCCGGTCTAGATTTGGTCAGGATGGAGCAGGGGAACCCCAGAGTTCTGCCTGCTGTGCTGGGGTTTGTTTATATAAAAACAAAGAGCCCATCTGAGTGGTTAAAAAACAATTTTATTATGAAGAATGTTCAAAACACAAAAGAAAATGAAAGAATGAGTCACATGTATCCATCAACGAACTTCAGTGATTATGAACTCATGAAGTCTTGTCTGAGATATATTCAACCCATTTCTCCTCCACATTTCAGTTTTCAGTATGTATTTATTAAATAAGAACTCTGTTTTTTGTGTGTTTCTTTTGTTTTGTTTGTTTGTTTTAGAGACGGGAGCTAGCTCTTTTACCCAGACTGGAGTACAGTGGTACAATTATAGCTTACTACACACTTGAACTCCTGGGCTCAAGGGATCCTTCCACCTCAGCCTCCTGACTAGAAGGAAGGGCAGCCTGGGCAACAAAGTGAGATCCCATCTCTATTTTCCGCACCCAAAAAAAAGTTAACCAGGCATGGTGGCACACATCTGTAGTCCAGCTGTTTGGGAGGCCAAGACAGGAGGATCACTTGAGGCCAGGAGTTTGAGACCAGCCCAGGCAACATACCCCAGGCACTCATCACCAAACCCAGCTAATTTTCAAATTTTTTATAGAGATGGGGTCTTGCTATATTGCCCAAGTTGGTCTCGAAGTCCTGGGCTCAAGCTGTTCTCCTACCTTGGCCTCCCAAAGTGTTCAGATTTCAGGCGTGAGCCACCACACCCAGCAATAAGAACGCTTTTTAAAAACATAGCCACTGTACCATTATTACACCTTACAAAAATCTAACAATTACATTTTACAGTTAGTTTATTAGAGTCAGGATATAAATTAGGCCACACATTGTACTTGTTTGTGAGGTTAGGTCTCTCCACCCCACCCAGCATTTTGTTATGAAAATTTCAAACATACTGCAAAGGACAAAAAAATTTGCAGTGAACACCTGTCTACCTATTAACCTTTTGCTATGCTTGCTTTATTACGTATCTGTTCCTCTGCCCATCCATCTTGAGTCTCTCTTTTTTTCTTTTTTCTTAGAGACAGGGTCTTATTGTGTCATAGCTCACTTTAGCATGAACTCAAGCGATCCTCCTGCCTCAGCCTCCTAAGTGGCTGGGACCACAGGTGTGTACGCCACCACACCAGTTAAATTTTCTTTTTTGAGATGGAGTCTCGCTCTGTCGCCAGGCTGGATTGCAGTGGCGTGATCTTGATCACTGCAACTTCCGCCTCCTGGGTTCAAGTGATTTCCTGCCTCAGCCTCCTGAGTAGCTGGGACTACAGGCACATGCCACCATGCCCAGCTAGTTTTTGTATTTTTAGTAGAGACGGGGTTTCACCATGTCAGCCAGGTTGGTCTCGATCTCTTAACCTCTGATCCACCTACCTCGGCCTCCCAAAGTGCTGGGATGGTAGGCATGAGCCACTGTGCTGGCTACCTGGTTAATTTTTTTATTTTTTGTAGAGATAGGATTACACTATGTGGCCCCAGGCTGATTTTGAACTCCTGGACTCAGGCAATCTTCCTGCCTTGGTCTCCCAAAGTGCTGGGATTACAGGTGTGAGCCACTGTGCCCGGCCTTTGGGTCTCTCTTAATCTGTAGTCACCACCACCCCACCCTCCCTTTTTTTTTAGCAGAATGATTTTTTTTTCTTAAGACTAGAAATTGTTTTCAACATTTCTTCAGTTTCAAGGGGTTTGTTCAAGGCAGATGGCTGCTTGCTAGTTTCAGCCGTTTCCTCCTGGCTATGGTTGGCAGGTCCCAGCCCTCTATTGTCCTGGGAGGTGTGCAGCTGCAGAAACCACTGTACCTCTGATTGCCCCGGTAGGGAAGGGCCTGGTCTGAACCCTGGCCTGGCTGGCTAGAACCATGTTTCCTGACTGTGAATGGGCGAGTTGTAGAGTGGGGATGACTATCATCCAAACATGGGGTCTTGAAGGGTGTCCTTGTGACCTGGCCCTCTTGGAGAGTCCTGGAGGGGATGTGAGCTGAGAGGGCTGTAAGGAAGGTAGGCAGGCACTGAGGCCTTCCAAACACGATTGTGTTGGGAGACTGGGTGGCCAGTAAGTGGGGCTTTGGAGCTCTGCTGAGGTCAGGGTGCTGAGCAGGGCCAAAGAATCAGCACCCAGAGTCGGATTCACTATTGGTCTGATGGAAAAGTCTTCTTAAATGCCCCTGGGCAGAGGAAAGCTGCAGCACTTCACCAGAAGTAGGATAGGGAGTTGGTTTTGGACAACAGGATGATAAAAAGCAACTTTTTTTGCCTTTGGAAGGACAGAGAAGCCTTTATCCACCTGAATTCTTCTTCTTTTTTAATTTTCTAGAGATGGCGTCTTGCCCTGCTGCCTACGCTGGAGTGCAGTGGCGCAATCATGGCTCCTTACAGTGCTGAACTCCTGGGCTCAAGCCATCCTCCCACCTCATCCTCCCAAGTAGCTAGGACTCTAGGCGTGTACCTCCAAGCCCGGCTAACTTTTTTTTTGTTTAGCGACAGAATCTTACTACGTTGACCAGGCTGGTCCCTAACTCCTGGTTTCAATCAGTCCTACCACCTCGGCCTCCCAAAGTGCTGGGATTACAGGCATAAGCCACCACACCAAGCCTGAATTCTTACTTAACAACTAAGTCCAGAACTTCTAATTCTGAAACATCCTTCGGTTCCATGGACTGGACAGTTGAAAATAGCTGGATGGAAAGAAGAGAGGAAGGGAAGAGAGAGGTAGGGCAGGGAGAAGGAGAGTTGAGCAAAGGAGGAAAAGAAAGTGAACTTCTGCTGCCTATTGAGTGTCTGGTAAACAAACACAAATAGACTGAGTTGGGGGTGCAAAGGGCAGGCAGAAAGCCTCCTGAGAAGGACCTGAAGTGTCAGTCAACAAAATAGCCTGAAAGTCACGGGTATATGAAGGTGAGGACAGTTCTTATCTCTGTCCTTGGATTTACAACTAGCTTTTAACGTACTCTTTTCAGTTGTTAGGACTGTTGTTTATTTTGAAATTACCAGCAGCTCTGCTCTGCATGGGATGCAGGAGAGACGGCATTTTTTGGCTGTGTTTTGTTTTATTATTATTACTGGCTGTGACCCTAACAATATTGCATATCTTTATTATCATCTATAAAACAGGGATAATATCCACCTTTCAGGGCTGTACAGATGAAATGATGCTATATTAAAAAGTGTCTGGTACATACTAAGCCCTCAACAACTATTAGTGCCTCTTTCGTAGTCAGTCACTCTTATGGTTTACAGATTTGTGGTGAAAGATCAATTTTGTTTTGTTTAAATTCCCAATCTGGCCAGGTACAGTGGCTTATGCCTGTGATCCCAGCATTTCGGGAGGCTGAGGCGGGCAGATCACTAGAGCTCAGGAGCTCAAGACCAGACCAAAAAATTAGCTGGGCTTGGTAGAGTGTGCCTGTAGTCCTAGCTACCCAGGAGGCTGAGGCAGGAGAATCACTTGAACCTAGGAGGTGGAGGTTGCAGTCAGCTGAGATCGTGCCACTGCACTCCAGCCTGGAGTGCAGAGACCTGTCTCAAAATAAAATAAATGCCCAATCCGTTATGCTCTGATACTTCCATAAAGTATAATAAAAATGAATTACTAGAAAAATGAAAGAAAATACGCAAAGAACTACCTCCCAACTTTTTATTATTAGATTTTGACAGATTTAAAATTACTCGGTAAAATTTCTAAACATGTACTCTTAAGTTCTGCTCTCATCTCTTTGGGATTGGATCACAAGCATTGAGAGAGCCACAGCAGGCCGTGGGCAGCCACACACTTGGAGCAGCCTGGGTCCAAAGGGGCACACTCTGGGGAGGAAGCTGGTTTCTCTTGGCATGAAAAGCACTCAACCAAGGAGCTCACTCAGGTGGGGAGCTCTGGTCCGGGCAGGTGGATGGCAGAGCTGCACAGGATGGTCACCAATGGCATGGTGCCCCTATGATGCTGTCTGGTGGCATGGTGGCCCAACAGCGCGGTGGTGGGCTGCGGGCTGGGTGCAGTGTCCGTGAGCCCTGCCAGTGTGCAAAGAAAGGGGGGCAATGGGTCAGGGACTAGCTGGGGGTGGGGCTAACATCCTGAGGGACGTGTCTCCCTCTTTAGGCTCCGGCTTCAAACGCCACCCCTGGCTAAATTACAGATGCAAAGCAGATTAGAAGTTGGGAGCAACTTTCCCCGAGGCTCAGGGCTCTGGAATGCCGCTCTGACTGACTGGGTCTAGGGAAAGGTGCAAAAATAATTTTGATGTATGTTGCCAAATTACCCTAAAGTCTTATTAGTCTTTATAGTCTGATGTGGGCAAACTATAGTCTTTATAGTCTAAGGCAGACTATAACTTATAGTCTGCCGGCAATGGATGATAGTTTGAACCAGTAGTTTTTTGACCATTTCCTCAAAATGTTAATTTTAAAAGTCATAAGGTAGGTAGCAAAGGATCCCATAATAGGTGCTTTCAGAACAAAACCTCCTGTGACGGCATTCTTGGGATTCTGGATTTTAGAGCTGTTCTTTGTGGGGAATCTCCTTTATGGTGAGAGATTCTTCTTCAGAGGCATGAAGTGTTTTGTGTTTTTCTAAAGACGGGGTCTTTCTATGTTGCCCAGGCTGGTCTTGAACTCCTGGGCTCAAGTGATGCTCCCATCTCAGCCTCCCCAGAAGCTGGGACTGCAAGCGTGCACCGCTGTGCCCAGCTAAGGAATGCAGTTTTGGACCTGTGGCTCTGAGATGTGAGCAAACTGTGGTATCCTGAGAGTGTGGAGGGAATGGCAGCCCTATAGACCTGAGAACACCATACTGGTAGCAAAAAGAGTACCTTGAGAAAGATGGCACCAAGCAGGCATTCCTCGGGACATATTTGGATTGGCACTTAACTCTTGAACCTGATGTCTTCCTCTTGGGGGAGTTGAGAGGATCCGAATCACTCAACAGGTATTTACTGGGTCCCTTTATTGAATGGTGGGCCTTCTCCTCTCCCCAGTAGCTGGGAGGGCAATGAGCACATCCACGCAAGAACCATGGTGAAACCACCCTTGACTGAGCACCCGCCTCCCGTGCTCGAGCCGCCTCTGCTGTAGGTAGCAGGAATCTGGTGGTCACAAAATGAGCTTTCAGTGTGGTAGGGGGAGGTAGCAAATAAACCAAGCAGTATATTATTTTTATTTTTTGAGGCAGTCTTACTTTATTGCCCAGGCTGGAGTTCAGTGGTACGATCTCAACTCACTGTAACATCTGCCTCCTGAGTTTAAGCAGTTCTGCCTCAGCCTTCGAGTAGCTGGGATTACAGGTGCCCATCACCATGCCCAGCTAATTTTTGCATTTTTAGTAGAGACAGGGTTTTGACATGTTGGCCAGGCTGGTCTCAAACTCCTGACCTCAAGCAATTGCCTGTCCTGGGCGCGCAAAGTGCTGGGATTATAGGTGTGAGCCACTGCGTTCGCTAAACCAAGCAGTATAAAACCACCTACTGGGAGATGGGGGATGCAAATGAGCTACCATATGTGAGAGACCTCCAGAAAGTGCAGGTATTAAACATGTTCAAGGATTTGCCTTGGCACAGAAGTAGACCTGCTTCCCACCTAACTCTGTTATGGCTGCTGTGTTATCCCTGAGTTATCTCAAATTACCTTAAAAACGGGAATGGTGCAGTGGTTGATGCCCATAATCGCAGCACTCTGGGAGGCTGAGTCAGGAGGGCCACTTGAGCCTGGGAGTGCCATGTGGTTTTTGTTGTTTTTTTTTTAAACTTAAAAATGGAGAAAACTGGCCAGGCGCGGTGGCTCACGCCTGTAATCCCAGCACTTTGGGAGCCTGAGGCATGTGGATCACCTGAGGTCAGCAGTTCAAGACCAGCCTGATCAACACGATGAAACCCTACGTCTACTAAAAAGACAAAATTAGCCAGGCTTGGTGCATGCCTATAATCCCACCTACTCGGGAGGCTGAGTCAGGAGAATCACTCGTACCTGGGAGGCAGAGGTTGCAGTAAGCCGAGATAATGCCATTGCACCCTAGCCTGGGCAACAAGAGCAAAACTCCATCTCAGAAAAAAAATGGAGAAAATCAATTACTGTTATGTAAAAATTAGGAGCATGTAAAAGTACATTATTAAGCCACTTCATATATTTTTCTTCTTCAATCGTGAGGAGAACTCTTTCTTGGTTTAAGAACTTATTATCCACAGCACGGCATACGTATGACTGTCCCTTATTTTAAATTCCAAAATTCTGGGAATTTGTCCCCAAGTCCTGGGAACTCTGCCTTCCCAACCATTAAACTACAGCAGAAAACAAACCCAAAGGGGCAACTTGTATTGTGACCATAGTAGAATGTCTGTGTCTTTTATTTAAAGGCTGTTTACATTTATGGAAAATGTGCATTTATTTTCTCAGACCTGAGCCATTAATGTGCTGGGTAGGGGTGGTTGGGTAGGTCCAGGATTGTGCACCCACCTCCATATCCACCTTGTTCAGAGGATTGCTGCTCTGATCCCTACTTTGCTTTTCAGACGACTTTGGGAAATTGCTGCTGGCCGAGGCCCTCCTGGAGCGGTGTTTGAAGGAGAACCACGCCAAAATAAAAGACTCCATCCCTTTGCTGGAGAAGAATGAACCGAAGATGAGCGAAGCCAAAAATTATCTGAGCAGTATCCTTAACCATGGGAGGCTCTCGGTAAGTCATCGGCCTTTGAGCCTGAGACCTCCTCTCCTGGTCTGTCTTGCCTCCCATCTACTGTCCAGTCCTCCCTCAGTCATTTGGTCACCTGAGCAACAAGTCTCTCTTACGGACTGCCTTTGCACGTACACCAGCCACTGGCTACACGTGGAGTATGGCTAGTCCACATTGAGATGTGCTGTAAGTATAAAGCATACATGAGGTTTCTAAGACTTAGTACAAAACAAAGAATGTAAAAAACAGTAACTTTCTGTGTTGGTTACATGTTCAAATGGTGTATTTTGGATATATTGGGTTAAAACATGTTATTAAAATTAATTTCACCTTTTACTTTTTTCAGTGTGACTAAAAAAAAATCTTACTAGAAATTTTTAAATTACGCATGTGGTTCACATTTGTGGCTTTCATTATATTTCTGTTGGACAGTGCTTGGTTGACTTAATATGTGCCTGGCCCTTTGGGCTCCTTGGGTCAGGGGCAGGAAATAAAAACTGAGGTTTTATTTCCCTGAGAGCCCCCTGACCCAAGGAGCCCAAAGGGCCAGGCACATATTAAGAGCTCCATAACCGGTGAAGCCCGTTTAAGTCCACGTGCATTTATCAAGCACCTACTGAGTGCAAGACACTGAAGGGAGGTAGAGGACCCACATCTTCATCCCAGAAGGAGTCTAGTCACAACTTTCTCTGGACTTTGCTGCTCAAAATGTGGTCCACCCACCAGCATGGGAATCATCAGGGAGCTGGTTAGAAATGCAATGAAGGATTAGAATCTGCATTTTAACAAGCTCTCCTGGTGATTCCTGTGTGCATCCAAGTTTGAGGCTGTGGCTGTTCTAGATTACGATATATCCTGAGCTATAACGGGCATAGGTGTGTCATTAGAAACTCAAGGAGGAGGGGGAGGGGGTAAAAAAAAAAACGAAACTCAAAGAAGAAATGATCTTTCTTTCTCTTTCTTTCTTTCTCTCCTCTCTTTCTTTCTTTTTTCTTGTCTTTCTTGTCTTTCTTCCTGTCATCCTTTCTTCCTTTCCCTTCTTTCCCTTTTCTTTCTTTTCTTTCTTTCTTTCTTCTTTCAATGTGTTACCCAGGCTGATCTCCAATTCCTGGGCTCAAGCAATCCTCCTGCTTCAGCCTCCCAAAGTGTTGGGGTTATAGGCATGAGGCACTGCGCCCAACTGATTTTTCAAGAGATATTCTGAAGTAGTATATTCACTTCCTTAAACCTTTTATTCCAACTACTGTGTGCAAGGCATTGTGTGGTGCACTCTGAGGGCAATCAAGGCGAATCTAGCATGTCTTAGGGGAATCAAGACAAATCTAGCAGGTCCCTTAGAAAGATAAGTCCTATCAGCAAATAAATAGCCTTCCTCCAAGGTGGACCATGATAGGAGTGGCATCCATGAGGACGCAAGTCTGAGAGGGATGTTCTTTGGGGGAAAGCAGAGAGCAGACTCTGAATTGGATCCTTCTGGGGCTGGATCTAAACAGATTGGAGGACATAAAGATATGGCTGAGCATTTCAAGCTAAGGAAGCAGTGTGTAACCTCAGGATTCCTCTTAAGAAGAATCTCATTAAAGTTGGTTAGCAGGAACAAATGGAACTGGTGGGCAGTTAGATTGTAACGGTACTTTGGGGCTAGTAACAGTGGACTGAAACACCAGGCTGGGATGCAGGGCTTGTTCTGTAAGAGAGGGAAAGGAAAGGGTGCAGGGAGAGGGGAGTATGTACTAGAAGTTTAAGGTTACTGCTTTTAGGCTTCTTGACAGGTGTTGCAGCACTAGGAGTTTTGTATTGGGTTAAAATAGCTGCTTGATCCTGAGCACATCCCTTGACCCCACAGACCTTCCAGTTTCTCATCTGCTGATCAAAAGACTTGGACCAGATTGTTGGGATTCAGACTTTTCCTACCAAGACCTCTTTTCACTTAAAAAATATTAAATTAATAATTAAATATCAAATTAAATATTTAAAAATTCTTTTTAAAATAAACGTGATTCAGACTTATTGTAAAAAATCCAGTCAACAATTAAGCAATTTGAATGATAAATAAAAGTCCTGGCTGGCCTATGGCTCATGCCTATATAGTCTTAGCACTTTGGGAGGGTGAGGCTGGAGGATTACTTGAGCCATAAGTTTGAGATCAGACTGCGCAACATGGTGAGACCCCATCTCTATGAAAATTTTCTTTTAATTAGCCAGGCATGGTAGCTTGCACCTGTGGTCCCGGCTACCCAAGAGGCTGAGACTGTAGGGTCACTTGATCCCAGCAAGTTGAGGCTGCAGTGAGCTGTGTTCATGCCACTGCACTCCAGCCTTGGTAACAGAGTGAGTGAGTCCTGTCTCAAAAGTTTGGCCTGGCGCCGTGACTCACACCTGTAATCCCAGCACTTTGGGAGGCCGAGGCAGTTGGATCGCCTGAGGTTAGGAGTTCGAGACCAGCCTGGCCAACTTGGTAAAACCCTATCTCTATTAAAAATACAAAAATTAGCCAGGGATGGTGGCACACGTCTGTAGCCCCAGCTACTCAGGAGGTTGAGGCAGGAGAATTGCTTGAACCCAGAAGACAGAGGTTGCAGCCAGCCGAGATTATGCCATTGCACTCCAGCCTGGACAACTAGCATGAAACTCCGTCTTTAAAAAAAAAAAAAAAAAGTTATTTTCCACCTACACTCTCATGCCCACACCCATCCTCAGAGTTGAGCACTGGTCAGTATTTGATGTGCATTTCCTATGCCTTTCTTTGTGCACTTACAAACATACATACACACATAGAGTTTCCTTTTCATAGAGTTGTAGAACATATATTTTTCACTAAGAACTTTTATTTAGAGTTTTCTTCATGCCAATATTGTCTTATTCTTTGTATTGGCTGAATAGTAACTGCATGTATTGTTGTGACAACTATTTTATCTACCAAATCCCATTTATTAAATATAAATTTTACCATATTTTGTTAAACAAAGACATACATAGGCACTAATAATGTGGAGAAATTTACTGTTATCCACGCCAGAGCCAAATATTTTTTTATTTTATTTAAAAAAATTTTTCTTATAGAGATGGGGTTTCACCATGTTGGCCAGGCTGGTCTTGAACTCCTGACCTCAGGTGATCCACCCGCCTTGGCCTCCCAAAGTGCTGGGATTATAGGCGTGAGCCACCGCGCCCGGCCCAGAGCCAAAAACTTAATGCTGATCTGTAAAATAACATATTAAATGTTTTTCGTGGGAATCTTTTTTTGAGACAGGGTCTCACTCTGTCACCCAGCCTGGAGTGCAGTGGTGTGAACATGGCTCACTGCAGCCCTGACCTTCTGAGCTCAAATGATCATCCTGCTTCAGCCTCCTGAGTAGCTGGGACTATAGGTACGCACCACTACACCCAGCAAATTTTTAATTTTTTTGTAGTGCGGGGGGGTCTCATCACATTGTTCAGGTTGGTCTTAAACTCCTGGGCTCAAGCAATCCTCTCAGCTCTGCCTCCCAAAGTGCTAGGTTTACAGGAGTGAGCCACCACACCCGGCCATTGTTTGTGTATTCTCTATGTCAACCCCAAAGATCAGGTTGTAGTTGGGGTGACCTTCCTTGGCAGCTGATGCAGTCTCAGGTGGATTCCTGTGCATCCAAGTAGCTCTGCTGGGTGAGAAGGAGAGCTGGGAGAGGTGGGTCCTGAGGCCTCTCCTTGGGGAAGCTTGAAACCCCCTCCTCTTGGTGATCTCTAAAACCCTGTACAGCTCAGTTTTGCGGAGATCAGTGAAAACAAGCCACTTGTCCTAAGTAAGCTCTATTCTCCACTAGATTGAGGCCTTGCACCTTCCCATGGAGGCGTCTAAGGAACCTTCTGCAATGATATTTACTATTAGCCCATTTCTTTTTCTTTTTCTTTCTTTTTTTTTCAATTTTTTTGTCGAGACAGGGTTCTCGCTATGTTGCTCAGACTGGTCTCAAATTCTGGGTTTCAAGCAATCCTCTTGCCTCAGCCTCCCAAAGTGCTGGAATTACACTGTGCCCTGCCGAGCCCCATTTCTGAGACCAAGAAAGGTGATCCCACTCTACAGCCAGGCCTTTGGTGTCTACAGCCCACGTTCTAATGCTCTCTCTCACTTCTTGGTGCTTGGTGTGGAAATAAAATAATGACTGAGAAAGTTGGATTCATGTGAAGGATAATGATCACACCCCCAATTTTATAGTTCCCACGTTAGTCTGTGAAGTATTTCCTCATCCGTTCTTTCCTCATACTTGGGTATCTCCATGAAGTCCTTTTTCCCTTTCTATTGACAGGGACAGTGAGGCACAAAAGGAATATAGCAGAGGGCCTGTTCCCCTGGTTAAGCGACCTCCTATGTGGCACCTTCCCACTGGGCTAGGGGTTCGGTTCCCTGAACATTGGATTGACAGACCAAGAACATTTCACATTCAAATGCAGCGTTCCACAGAGTGCAGCAGACTTTTAATGCTGCCAAGTAAGGGCATTTAAAAAGCAAAAAAATAGCAGCAAAACAATGCCATCTTCTGCTCTCACTGTGCCATAACAGAAAAAACAGCTTAGCATTGAAGGGCAAGGTGGATATTCTTTCAGAACTAAGAGCTTTTTTTCTTTTCCTTTTTTGAGATGGAGTCTCGCTCTGTCACCCAGGCTGCAATGCAGTGGCATGATCTCGGCTCACTGCAACTTCCGCCTCCTGGGTTCAAGCGATTCTTCTGCCTCAGCCTCCTGAGTAGCTGGGATTGCAGGTACCCACCACCACACCTGGCTAATTTTTTAATTTTATGTAGAGACTGGATTTCATTATGTTGTCCAGGCTGGTCTCAAACTCCTGACCTTAGGTGATCTGCCTGCCTCGGCCTCCCAAAGTGCTAGGATTACAGGCCTGAGCCATCCCGCCTGGCCGAGCATCTTTTTAAATAGTGTAAATACAGCTTTGTAAAACATGCCCTGCATTGTCTAATTTTTCCCCAGCTTGGTGGAAGCTCTGCTGTAAACTGCCGCTTGTCCTCCGCGAACCACTGCTAGCCACACCCCAACAGCATGCCTGAAATGTGTCCTTCTGTGCCTTGCTGCCCTTGTCTCCATGTGCAGGATAATGATAATTACTCATACCCTGTATTTATCTTGCTCTTTTCCAAAGAAAAGTTCATAGCTCTTTTCTGGACTTTGCCCTATTAATGCTCTCAGCATTGCTGTGATAGGCGGTGAGGAGTAGATGTTATTATGTCTCCCTCACCCACGAGGAAGACACAGCCTGAGCAGGGAGGAAATGAGCCCGTGGCTTGAGACCAGTGCAGGGAATGCAGAGTCACTGCCCAGCTTGGAAGGACTGTGGGCCGCATACCTCTGGGATGTGTAATCTGTTGCCCTGGCCCAGGAAGTGGGTGGCCTATCTGGGGGGACTAGCAAATCCCCTCAAAAGATTCAGCTTTGGAGAGTTAATTAATAGAGCAGGTCAGGCATGCAGAGGCTGAGTGGGCCCACTTGGTAGAGGCATTGCAGGAGTTCAGTTGAAGGGAGCTCCCTGGTAGTCAGGGAGGCTTTCAGAAGGTAGGCCCGAGCAAGGCCCCCAAGGATGGAAGAGGATCTGGTTAGGCCAGGGGGGAAGGGGACCTGAGGAAGCAAAGGCAAAAGAGGAATATGGATTCACAAAAACCAGAAGGACCAGTAGGGAAGCAAAATTTGGATTCCCTGGAGTCTGGCTATGCCCTGCTCCATTTCTCTTGGCTTCTGAGAGGGCAGAAGATGGTAGGGAGTGCTGGAGACTTACCCTGGCGTCACCAGGACCCCAGACTCTTACCCCCCTGCAGGGAGACAGAGGCAGCACCTTCCTGCCAGTGACAGAGGCCAGGGGTGGGACCACAGCTGCGTCTCCGGGGAGCTTTATGGACAGGTTGGTAGCAGGAGGGCCTGGCCCATAGGCACTGTGGGCCAGTTGAGCACAGGAACAGAGGCAGGGGGCAAGAGCAAATGGACTGAAGAGGTGGCAGATCATAAGGGGAACTGGGCCCATGTCCAAGGTCAGAACTCATGCACCAGGGTGGCACAGCCCAAGGCCAGCTCAGCCTCCCTCAGGCAGCAGCACAGGAGCCCAAGCCAGAGTAGGGGTGATCAGGGCTGATCAGTCTGCCACTCTTCAGATATTTGTTGGCCCTGAGAGTTCCTCTGTGGGGTGGAGATGGAGATATAAGCAGCTTTTAAGAAAGGAGGGAAAAGAAAGCAGACTTAAGTTCAGCCACTTTTGGCCTCCGTAATTCTGCACTTTGACCGATTTCTGATAGGAAGAGGATGGTGACACAGCAGGCCCTCTCCTCCTCAATCTGTCCCTCTGCCACTGTGAGGGGAGGCATAAGCTTCAGGGTCCCCACAGGCTGTTTCTGAGGCCTTTCACCTAATTATGATTTGCATATACAGGTACACAAGAGGACCCCCAAAATGATAAGCCTGGGATGCCACAAAACTTAGCTCCGTCTCTGACTCCCCACTTGTGTTCAGAATAAATACCTGAGCTTCTGAGTGCCCCCCTGGGCTGCAGTCTTTGGGGGGCTTCAGGAGAGGGAAGACAGGGCCCAGTGTGCAAGGTCTCTGGAGTCCTGTTGGGGGCATAAAACGCACACAGATGAAACAATTAGGGACTCATATGAGAATTTCATTGAGAGCCACGGTGTAGGCTACAGACTGCAGGTGAGAGAGGGGAGCTGTTCCCAGAGGAGGAGGGGAGTTCTGAGCAGGGTCTAAGGCAAGCAGGGCCAAGGTTCAGTGAGGGGTGTTCACCCCAAGGTACCTTTGGGGCAGGCACTGCTAACATGTCCTTGTCCTTTCAGCCACAGTACATGTGTGAGGCCATGCTGATCCTAGGCAAACTGCATTACGTGGAGGGCTCATACCGAGATGCCATCAGCATGTATGCACGCGCCGGGATTGATGACATGTCCATGGAGAACAAGCCCCTGTATCAGATGCGGCTGCTGTCGGAGGCTTTTGTCATCAAAGGTAGCTGTGGGCGCCCGCTTGGGCTTACTGTGTGCAGCTCATTGCACTCTGGCTCCCAGGGCCCTGCTGGGCTCATGTCCAGATTCTTCACCCCTGGTAGTGCCCATGCCCAGGCACTGGTGTCCAAGGTGGACGCCAGTGGCAGCCAGCCATGCTGACATTGCTTGGTGCCTGGTCGGGGACGTTAGGAGACTCCGATTCTCACCCTGGCTCTGTCAACAATGATTACCTTACTGTGTACCTTTGGGCAATCATATCTTCACCTTCTTTGGCCTCAGTTCACTTGTCTCAAAGACACAGTTGTAATACCTGCCATCCCAGGGTTACCATGACCAAGAGGCATCAGTGGAGTTGTGTAGCCAGGTTGAGAAAGGCTTACAAAGTATGACCTCTCACTGGCAGGCTGGCTCTGCTGATTGGCGGTGGCCCTAGAGCAGGTGCTGGATGCTGTAGGAGCCTGCCACTCCTCAGGTATTTGTTGGGCACCTGCCATGAGTGGCCCAGGGAGCAGGGGCTGCGACCCAGCAATGAACAGGTCAGAACCAGTTTCTGGAGGTGGTCTCAGCCTTCCAGGGACAAGGGGTGCTCTGGAGGGGATTTAGGGATCATGGGTCAGTGACTTAGGAACTTCATGAGGGGACTGTGGACAACCCAGCTGGGGAAATTGTGCCATTTAACTGGATCCCAAATGTGTTCAGTGTTAAAGTCGACCTACCCCAAACTTTGTGCTTCAGGCTCCTCCTTCCCTCGATCCCTGGCTGCAGGAGCCCCTCTGCTCAGCCTGCTGTCAGGAATCTTGGATGCTTGATCGTTTTCCTAGTGCAGGACAAACCAACCCCCAGAGGAAAGTCTAGAAAAGATGCCTGTGGCTCAGCGGGGATTTGGTGCCTGGCATTTGTAGAGTATGTGGCATCCTCTATTATACATAGGGACATTCTCTCCATCTTATATATGGGGAAACTGAGGCCTAGAGAGGATAACTTGCCCAAAGTTACCCAGATTCATGGCGGAGCCAGGATGAGAACCTCCATGCTCTGATGCTGGCCTTGGAATATGAGTCCTCCAAGGCCCCTGCAACACACTGTTTCCCCTGTCCCCTCTGAGTCCCAGGAGGAGTGAACTGTGACATCCGTGGAGGGCATAACCTCCTTGACTCTGAGTGGTGGGACTTCCTGAGGGGGTTCGTCCACCCCAGATCCTTGGATCCCTTTTCTGTTGGGTCCACACCATGCTGGGAAACCTGGCAAGATGGTCACTGTGGGTGGACCCAGTACCAGCGGCTGGAGGGCAGGTTCCTATCTGGGACGGCCCGGTCCCCGGTCTATGAGTGGTCTTCTCCCTTTGCTCTCTCATCCCCCGCTCTGCGCCTCTGACACAGGCCAGTCTACGGAGTGATCTGCATTTGTCATTTGTGTCTTTCGGGTCTCTTAGAAACCCCTTCAGCCATGGACGCCCTAAGCGGAACCACCTTCCTTGGGCTTCCTTTCTGGGACTTTCTCCTGAGCCTGGCTCAGAACAGATTGCCCCCTGTCTCCTGCTCTCTCCTCTTTCCAGCATGCCTCCAGCTTCTTGGGGGAACACAGTCCTGGTGGTCAGAGGTCCTGCAGGGGAGGTAAGGAGCTGGGCCCCGCCAGCTCAGGCTGCTCGGTCGTGGGCTGTGCTAGCTCTTGTTCCCCAGTGACTGCACGTGGCCTCCCCCTTGCCTGCCTCCTCTCTGCCTGTCCTCCTCCCTGTTCTGCTGCAGTGACCATGCCTGCTGCCTGGCATGCTGAGGTTTGCCTGACCCTGCGTGTGCTTGAGACCATGCACGTGGCCACAGGGTGTGCACGATGTTAATCTGCCTGGGTTTGGGGGATCTGCCTGGGTTTGGGGGATACCCTCTCCCCATGCATAGAGGCCACACCCTCCAGTGGCTGAGGACACTGGTCATTGGTCCTGACTCCATCTATGAGCATGAGGGCAGTGGCATCTGGGACCACAGAGTTCACAGAATGCTGATATTTATTCAGCTCCTCTCCATACCAGGTAGGCCCTCGTTGAGTCCCCAGAGTAACCCTGAGGTGGTGTGCCCCTCATTCTGTGTCATGGATGAGGAGTTAAGGTTGGAAGAAGTGAGGTGACTCATGCGAGGTCTCACAGGAAGTAGCAGAGGCAGGATTTGAACCCAGGCAGCCGGAGCTTTTGATACTGTTGCTGAGAATCCTAGGATGAAAGGAATCAAGTGATCCAGGCCTAGCCCTCATGGTACAGTTGAGGAAACTGAGGCTGACAAAAATGAAGCAGTTTACCCAGGACTTCAGTTAGTGTGTGTTTTGTATTAGAATCCAGAATCCTCTGTCCCAGGCAGCCTCTTGGTCTTAGGCTCCATTTGATGCTGTGCTGCCTGCAACAGCCTGACTGGCCCACACTCAGCACTCCTGGCCAGGGTATTAGGCCACGGCTTGACTGGCCATTTTTCACAGCAGTCTGCACTGTGGTTCTGTTTGGTACTCTATAGTGGGATGGGGAGTCTGGGTCTCCGGCACACCTGGCTGGAGGAGAAGGACAGGGCCTGCATGTCACAGGGGAGCCTGAGCTGGCCAGGCTGGGAGACTCTGAGGGGGCCCCAGCGGTTCCAACATGGAGCTGCTGTTCTTTTTAGGGGAGTCAGGAGCAGGCTCTGGGTCTCTTTACCCCTACCCTAAAAAGGCATAAAAACACATTCCCCTCACCCTCTTTCCCCATCAGAGAAGAGGGACTTGCGCTGTGACCCTGTGAGGTGTCACTCACAAAGGCCCAGCATTCCTCTGAAATGTGCATTTGTATGTTACATCCAAAGATGATTTCTGATTCCCGGGGAGGCATTAGACATCAACCCGGGAGCCTCAGTGAAGGGGCAGTTTGCAGCAGTCTTGGGTTTTCATTAGCCAGAGTGCAGAGACATCACATGCATATTTGTGTATATAAGGTGTGGGGGAGTACATGACCTCTGCCTTCTCTGAGGGGAAAACAGTTACCATCTGTCACTTTTGTTTAGAAACAATAGAAAAACCACATTTCTCACTAAGATAGAAACATAAGACACCTTCATGGGAAGACCTGTCGTTTTCATGTCTGAGTGGTCTGTGCCTATCCATCAGCACTCCTGGTCCCCTAACACTTGAGTCACACATGTGCTCAGACTGACTGGGTCCAGCCAGGAGTAGACGACTGGGTTTTAGAGCCTCTTGGTGGCACCTGGGAGGTGGGCTGGGTCCTGCTGGAGGCTCTGACTCTGGAAGAAGCAGCACCTCCTCCCCAGTCCTGCCTTCAGCTGCTCCTGGCTGCAGAGAAGCTGTCATGTTGACCTGTTGCTCAGTAATGCCCTGTGCTGTGGCCAGCTCCTCCCAGGTCACCTGTGGGGCCTGGGCAGAGCTGAAGGCCCCTCCCCTGCCTGTCAGAATCCCCTGTTTGGTTCTTCATTTCCCAAGTACCAATTTCCTGAGCTCCTCTGGTATACTTGACATTTGGTGGCATTCCCAGAATTGTGGGGTACAGACCTCTCCCTCTAGAAGCTGAGCCTCTGATGTATGTCTCTGATGTGTATGACTACAGGGAGATGGAGGAGGTGGGATGATCACATGTGCACCACCCAGGAGCTTGCAGGGACCCTCCCCAAACCCACTGAATCAGAATCTACACCTTACAATGTTCCCGGGTGATGTGTACGTACATTACAGTTGGTGAGACACTGCCCTGGAAACACTTGTTTAATAAATAGTTGTTGACTGATGGTTAACCTTCATCTCTACTCTGTACATGGGAGGTGGTTGTTATGCCCATTTTAAGGATGAAGAAGCTGAGGAAGTTCACGTAGCCTGTAAGTAGCATTTGGCCAGATGGATGTCTCTAAAGCTTGTGTCTCACCTGTAACAGAGGAGTCCACCTGAAGGTGCTGGGAGGCAAATTACAGTTGCCTCCAAGATGGGTCACATAGATGAGGACTTTCTCCTCTCTAGGACTCCTTCAGCCCTGGCTTGAGTAGGGGCCACAGCCCTGCAACCATTTTCCTGGCCTTTGCTTTCCCAGGGGCATTTGTGGATGTGGTGTCTGTGGATGAGTTATTCAGAACATTTGCTTTTATATTTCAACCTAACATCAGTCATCTTGGTCTAGAATGGAAGCCCACCCCTCTCCTACCCCATTCCCCAGGCCCTGCTATGGCCCCCTTGTAACTTCTGTTAGCCCACTGATTCCTGACCAATCATGTCAGATCAGGGGAAGGCCCTGGAAAGGAAATGTTTCCAGGTGCAGGTGACAGATATATATTCAGACGAAAAGCTCCATTACCATCCTTGTTTGGTGAAGAGAGAACATCATCTATTTACTCTAGGCTGGGCACAGCGGCTCATGCCTGTAATCCCAGCACTTTGGGAGGCCAAGGCGGGAGAATCACTTGAGGTCAGGAGTTCAAGACCAGCCTGGCCAACATGGTGAAACCTTGTCTCTACTTTAAAAAAAAAAAAAAAAAAGTACAAAAAATTAGCTGGGCATGGTGGCACATGCCTGTAATCCCAGCTACCTGGGAGGCTGGGACAGGAGAATCACTTGAACCTGGGAGGTAGAGGTTACTGTGAGCTAAGATCATACCACTGCACTCTAGCCTGGGTGACAAAACAAGACTCTGTCTCAAAAAAACAAAAATAATCTAGAATGCTTTGGTTTCATGGCCCTTCTAGGATGGCCTGTCTGCGGTGCTACTCACCCCTTGGCAGAACCCTCTGCATTTGATGCCATGTGCTCATGGCTGTGAGCCCCGCTTTCCTTTGAATTCCAAGCCTCTTGAGTACAGGTGGTCATCCTTTTGTACCATCAACCAATCTCCCTCTCCCCTTTCCTGAATCCCCACCTGTCAGTGTAATAAGGTCTGCTCCTGGTGTCAGATATAATCTATGAAGTTCTTTCCTTCACTTCTTCTTGGGACATTGTCTTTGCCTTTTTTCTTCACTCCACGCATAGCTGTGTCCTTACATTCTCCCCCAACACAGTTCAGGTGCCAGGGCCTCCCCTTGGTTGTTCAGCCTGCAGCACCGTCTCCCTCTTCCCAGCTCACTTGGATGTCAGCCCAGCATGCATGTCCATTCTCTCCAGTTAGGGGTCTGTATGTTCCTTCAGCCGAGCGTCTGACCTCCTGCAGTTGTATCTCCCAAGGCTCCTGGCCTACCTCCCACAGGAGGAAGTAAAATTTGTCAGCAGTTGATTCATCAAGTACCTGCTGGAGATGCCAAGATGAACAGTTAGGGTTGCTTCTCTTGAGGGAGTGGCAGGCACATGAGCAAAGCCTGCTCCTGAAGGGATGCAGCTGCAGGAGAAGCAGCTACTCGGGAGGAAGACCCCAGAATGGCTGGTCTGCTGCTCCTGCTATGGCTTGCTGGGGCAGTATGGCAGACTTCCTGCCTGGCTGTGTGGTCTCAGCCATATGACTGTCCCTAGTTCTGTCCCATGGGAAGCTCTGCCTTGACTTTTGGCCCTTTGGCCACCAGAAAGGGGCATTTGTGAAGAGTGACCTCTGGGCTGCTGCTTCTGGGCAGCCCAGCCCCTGATGGGAGTAGAACACTTGAACCTACCTTATTTGTTTGCCAGGTTTGGGGTCTGGCTCTACAGCTCCCTAAAACTCTGTAGTAATAAGTCTTTGGCAAATTAGCATTGCATCATCTTCATGATGAGAACCTAGAGCCAAAGCTTGTGTTGACTCAAAGTCCATAGATGTAGATCCAGGCCTCAAGGCTCTGTCACTCAGCAACAGGCCTCAGGGGTACTTTCTGCTGCCTGACCCCCAGCCCCCTCAGCTCCCAGTGTAATGGGTAAGCAATGGGCTGTGGGGCACATGCCCTGGCTCTCCAGCAGTGCAGTGAGAACTGCAGCAGTGGGTCCATGTGAGGTTTGCACAGGGAGGGATTCACACCTTTCTAGCCTTGTCTCCTAATAGAGTCTGGTCTCCCTGTCTCCTCTGGCACTGCCTTCAGCAAGGACAGAGAATTTCCGACTCCTGTTATCTGACTTAACTCTCAGCTGTCTTGTATTATTTTATACAGACAAAGCTTTCTTATTCAGAGGGACTGCCAGGAGTGATGCTTATAAGGCTTATTTTTGTAGGACTTAGCATGGGCCCCAAGAAGCATCCGGCATAGGCCAGTATCCTGAAGTCTTCTACCACATGCGCAAGGTCTCACCTCAAGACAAAATAGGCTGCATTCCAGCTGGTGGTGCTGCTGCTGTGTGGCTGGAATTCCAGTTCCTCAGCTGGGAGATGGCGAAGTCCTCACAGCCTCACCTGACCTCAGCCCAGCCAATCCTGTATTTCAGGAATTGTCCCCTCGGACACCATGCCTCTGGGGATCAGTTTCTGTATAATCAGCCTTATGGTTGTAATGACAAAACCGCAACTCCAACTAGTTGGAAAAGTAGCAACAAAAAGGAGGAAGGACTGGATATTTATGGGCCCTTGTAACTAGAAGGTTGGTGGAGCAGCATGGCATCAGGCATAAGCTGGATCTGGGCTCAGCGAGGTCTGCTGAGGTCTTCCTCAGCAACTCCAGGTATACATTGTTCTTATGGCATGGCACCCCCAGTCTCAGAAGGTGAGAGTAACTGGGGAAGCTTCTCATGGACCTAGCTTGGTCTAATGCCCACCCTGGAGCCTATTGTGGTGCCCAGCACCAAGGTTACTGGGCTGGTGCCAGGGGTGGGATTTCCCCCACTTGAGTCTTGTGGACTGAGATGCAGGAATAGTTCCTCAAAGGAAAACCAGGGTGCAGTTACGAAAGTAGGTGAAAGGTGTGGAGGCAGAGCCCCAGAGCGCAGGCAGAAATGATTCACCTCAGGTTACACCAGTAATGGCAGGGTCAGGATGTGGACTCCGCTCTCTCTGACTCCAGTGTTCGGGCTTGTACCTGATGCCCAAGGAGTGATTGTTCGATTGCAGTACTTTTGCAGAGAGAGGTGAGATCCAGCTAGTTGTGGAGCCTTCACAGGTGAGCTCGGCAGTGAGCCTGAACTTGAGGATGAATCACCTACAGTCCAGTGGAAGAGGTGCCTTCCAGCAAGGGAAGTCCAAAGGGAAGCCCCAGGGGAAACCAGGGGAGGTGGCTTGTTTGGAGGTGCAGTGTAATCACACTTCTTGGAGCTGAGAGGAGGTGTGTGTGGGAGGGATTGGGAATGAGCGTAAGGGCCAGGTGGGCCCCATGAGAGGGCCCAGAGCAGAGAGCCCGCAGTAAGGCTCAGGGTGTCTCTCTTGGCTAGTGTTCTACAACTTTGGTTCTGGGTCACCACACCGTGAGGTGCAGCACAGCCTGTTCCCCCTCAAATCAGGCTCACCTATGGGTCAGCGCGCTGTCTGGGGCAATCCTCTCTAGGGTCTGGAGCTGATGGATCTGGGCCCTAGACTAGGAGGAAGACTTTGTGGATCCAGTGTAACAAATCATCCACTTTGTTGGTCTGATCCCTAAGGGTTATTCCCTGGCTTTGATTGGCATCCAGGATGTTTCGGGGACTGCTCTTTGGATATCTCCAGCCTTAGCCGGTTCAGCCTCCTCAAGCTCCTGTGCCATTGTCTACCTCAGGTGGCGTTTGATGGTAGACACTTCCCTCTCTTCCCCTCAGGCCTCGGTCCCTTCCATTTCTCTGGCACTAGCTCAGCTTGCTAGTAACCCCATGTCTGCAGCCATTCATTCTACCTTGAGCCTGGCAGACCTTTGTCATTGGTGCCTAATTTAAGGTTCATTGTGGCTCCACAGATGGACTGCCGGCCCCTTGAGAACTGGTCCTGCCCCCAGTGTCAGCCTGGCCGGCTCGCGTTCTCCTCTGCCTCACACCCAGCGCCAGGGAGGTCCTGGTGCCCTGACCCTGGTGCACATGAGCTGTGTACTGCAGTGACATGCTGGGTTGTGAAGCTGCTGTGCAAAGTCAAAAGGTGAAATACCCTTAGCAGCCAGAAGGATTATGATCCACAGATTCTCTTCTCCCCACCCCTTGAAGGTAGACTTCTTTTTTTCCTGTTCTCTTTCAGACAGTGCAACCCCAAGCTATTCTTCTGTCACCTGGAATTGTGTGGCTGATTAAAGCTTTTAAAAATAAAAGAAAGAACACTAGGCTGCTCCCAGGACAGGATATGATAGCATACTTGGTTTTTGTGTTTTTAGCCCTGGTATGGTGGGAATTCACTGTTGATTTTGGCTTCCCTCTCTAAGGGGTGTGGGCTGTGTGCTGCACATGGACAGGAGCTCAGTCCTTGTGGCACTGCTGTCCCAGCCCCAGGCGAGAGAGGCTGGCTTCCAGATGGAGGAGGAGGAGCAGGCTGCCAGGGGATCAGCCTTATCCAGCCAGAGACCTGGATCTAGTCAACACTGGTGCTTTTAGCTGAGGGATCTTGGAATTAATCTGTTTCCCTCGATTTGATTTTTCTTTCTTTCTTTTCTTTTCTTTTTTTTTTTTTTTCAACCTGAGACAGCCTTGCTCTGTAGCCCAGGCTGGAGTGCAGCAATGCAATCTCGGCTCACTGCAACCTCTGCAGTGGTTCAAGTAATTCTCATGTCTCAGCCTCCCAAGTAGCTGGGATTACAGGTGCATACCACACCACACCCACCCAATTTTTTGTATTTTTAGTAGAGACAGGGTTTCACCATGTTAGCCAAGCTGGTCTTGAACTCCTGACTTCAAGTGATCTGCTTGCCTCAGCCTCCCAAAGTTCTGGGATTATAGACATGAGCTACCTCACCCCACCTAGATTTTTCATTTGTAACTCTGGAGAAGGGTTAAACCCCTACATAAGAGGTTATTGTGAGCGTCACTTGAAAATATTTTCTAAGAGCATACTGGTTTTTTTAGGCGGAGTTTCACTTTTGTTGCCCAGGCTGGAGTGCAGTGATGCAAGCTTGGCTCACTACAACCTTTGCCTCTCTGGTTCAAGCGATTCTTCTGCCTCAGCCTCCAGAATAGCTGGAATTACAGGCATGCACCACGATGCCCAGCTAGTTTTGTATTTTTAGTAGAGATGGGGTTTCTGCATGTTGGTCAGGCTGGCCTTGAACTCCTTACTTCAGGTGATCCGCCCACCTCAGCCTCCCAAAGTGCTGGTATTACCGGCGTGAGCCACTGCGCCTGGCCAGCATACTTTTTACTCTTTACAATATTTCATCTAATTTAATGATCATGGCTACGCTCAGAGCTAGGCATTGTGAGTAATTCCATTTTGTGTTTGAGGAAACAGAGTTAGGAATGATGATCACAAAAGACTATATCCTTCTAGTCTTTTTTTCCCTATATGCTTATATGTGCTTTTAAAACTAAATGTAAGTTCATACAGTCACGTTTTATAATCTGCTTTTTTTTCTGTCTTTTTTTTTTTATGGAACGCTTCACGAATTTGCGTGTCACCCTTGCACAGGGGCCATGCTAATCTTCTCTGTATCGTTCTAATTTTAGTATATGTGCTGCCAAAGCGAGCACTGTAATCTGCTTTTTAAAAAAAGTTAGTATTTCATGAGTCATTTTTCAATACACTTCTATGTCACTGTAAGTAACTTCATAGCATTTCATTGTAATGTTCTATCATAATTTTTTTATTATTTTTTTTAAATAAAAGGGTATCACAGACCTGTTATTGCTCAATCTCAGGTGGCTGAACGCCACTTGTCCCTCTAAGAAGTATGTTCTATCATAATTTTGTGAACTTGTCCTGCGTTGGACCCATATGCTAAATATTTTTTCTTTTTTTGCTATTATAAACAATACTGAAGTAGATATCCTTGAAGCTAAATTTTGCATATATACACACACACACACACACACACACTGTTTTGTTTTGTTTTGTTTTGTTTTGTTTTTTGTTTTGTTTTGGTGGAGATGAGGGTCTCACTATGTTGCCAGGACTGGTCTTGAACTCCTGGGCTCAAGCAGTCCTCCCACTTCACCCTCCCAGAGTGCTGAGACTACAGGTGTGAGTCACCACCCCCAGCCTTTTTTTTTTTTTTTTTTTTTTTAAAGATAAATTTCTAGAAAGTAGGATTACTGAATCATAGAGTCTACATTTTTTGGAGACCTTGATACAGAAGCCAAATTGTCTGTTTTTGTTTTTGTTTTTTGTTTTCATTAAAAAAATTGTGTTGGCCTGGCACGGTGGCTCACGCCTGTAATCCCAGCACTTTGGGAGGCTGAGGCAGGTGGATCAGCTGAGGTCGGGAGTTCAAGACCATCCTGGCCAACATGGTGAAACCCCATCTCTGCTAAAAATATAAAAATTAGCCAGGCGTGGTGGTGTATGCCTGTAATCCCAGCTACTCAGAAGGCTGAAACAGGAGCATTGCTTAAACCCAGGAGGTGGAGGTTGCAGTCAGCTGAGATTGCACCACTGTACTCCAGTCTGAGCGACAGACCGAGATTCTGTCTCAAAAATAAATAAATTGTGTTAAATATACATACCATAAAATTTACCATCTTAACCACTTTTAAGTGTACAGTTCGGTACTAAGACATTGTTGTGCAACCAATTTCCTGAACTCTTTAACATTTGCATTATTGTGCAGCCAACTCCAGAATTCTTTTACCTTGCGAAACCAAAATTCTACGCCCATGAAAGAGCAACACTCCATTCCCTCCTCCCCCAACCCCTGGCAACCACCCTTCTATTTTCTGTTTTTATGAATTCGATTACGCAAGTACCTCATGTAAGAGGAATCATAACAGTATTTGCCTTTTTGTGTCTGGTTTATTTCACTTAGTATAATGTTCTCAAGGCTTATCCATATTGCAGCATATGTCAGAATTTCCTTCCTTCTAAAGGCTGAATAATATTGTATTATATGTATGTATACATGACATTTTGTTTATTTTTTGAATGAAATCATACAGTGTTCATCTGTCAATGGGCACTTCGGTTGCTTCTACATTTTAACTATTGTGAATAACGCTGCTATGAACTCGAGTGTACTGATGTCTCTTTGAGACCCAGCTTTCTATTATTTTGCGTATATACCTAGAAGTGGAATTGCTGGGTCATAAGGTAATTCTATTTTTAAACGTTCTAATTTTAACAAAGTGGTCTGTGAGGATTCTTCCCTACCTGGCCTTTCGGTTTCCTCCCTGAAAGCTGAATGAATTGCATTTTTTCCCTTCTGCCCCTGGCTGCAGGGTACCCAAGTCTGGGATTCATCTTCCCTGGGTGCTGCAGCTGTCCTGTGCCCTTTGACAGGCTGGGTAGGTGGGAGGAAGGGGGTTCCATTGCCAAAGAAGTTTTCTGTTTTCTACCTCTGCATCCAGGGCCCTAGGCTCCAGGGCTCCAAGGGTGGGGCTTCTTAGAAGGGTGGCTGCCTGGGATGTGATGAGTCATTCAGACTGAAGGAGCTGGGACCAGCCTGGTGTTGGACCTGAGGCTGTGCCAGGATCAGCTTGGCTCCAAATCGAAAGTTCTGAGTTAATGAAAAAGCAAGTCCTCCTCTTGAAAGGGGCCTTTCCTAGAGCTATGTATTGGCACAGAATGGCCCTGCTGGTAGGAATCACAAGGCATGCCTGCCCCACAGGGCTGCGTTACAATCCTCCAATGCCTCGCGGGCTGGGCGCAGGGCAGCCCACCTCCATCCTGGATGAAGTGCTATGGTCTGACGGCTTGTGCAGAAGCACTCACGGGGCAGAGGGTGAAGAAACCCAAGCCTGGAGTCCCTGGGTGGGCTTCCAGTCAGATGTTTGTGAATAGGAAAATAGAGCTTATCAACCAGGAGACAAATATAAGGTTCCCTACCCCTTTTTATGGGCACAGCTGGATGACTGGACTGTGGCCTTGCTCAGGTAAAGCCACTGCCAGCTCCAGAAACTTTTTGGCCTTGTGTGTGTTGGAAATTGCTTTACAGAGGACCACCTCAGTGAAGGTACTCCTCTACTTTGAACTTTTATTTCTCTGAATCATGACAGATCCCTTCAAAAAAGCATTATCTCCATTATTTTTAGATAAATTTTCATATAGTGAGATGTACAGATCTTAACTGTATAATTTCATGAATTAGACCTGTATAAATATCCTTGTGATCAGTACCCTAATGAAGATACAGAACGTTTCTGTCATTATAGAAAGTCCCCTTGGGCTCTTTTCTAATTGGTCTCTCCACCCCCACCCCAGGCAACCACTAGTTGTTTTGTTTTCTTTTTCTTTTTTTTTTTTTTAAGGGAGATAAGAGTCTCCCTATGTTGCCCAGGCTGATCTCAAACTTGTGGGCTCAGTTGATCCCCCTGCCTCAGTTCTGACAGTGCTGGGATCACAGATGTGGGCCACCACTCCTGGCCTTATTTTCTATTGCTATAGATCAATTTGCTTTTTTAATAAAGGAAATCATACAGTATGTATTTTTTTTATGTCCGGCTTCTTTTCGACAATGTAATTTCTAAGTAATTCATTCGTGTTATGTGTATATAGGAATTCGTCTCTTTTTTAAAAAATCTGAGTAATGTTCCATTGTATAACTATACCACAATTTGTTTATGAATTCTCCAAGAAAGATTTTTTAAGTGGAGAGGGAGGAACTCCTCTTGGCTGTACACTTGGCTGTGTGAATACACTCATTCATCTATGCATCCATCTGCATGGTTCCTAAACACTAGGCCCTGGCTATCACTGGAGTGCAATGATCAATCGGAAATGGGTAGAAAGGATGAGGACAATGCAGGAAAAAGGCACATGCATAGGAGATGGAGCCAAACTGTTCAGCTGGTTTAGACACAGGAAGGCTTAACTCTACCTGGCAGGGTTTCAGAGAAGAAGTGGCTTTGCTTTGAGCTGTTTAAAAATGAAGATGGGGTCTTGCTCTGTTGACCAGGCTGGAATGTAGTGGCATGATCTCAGCTCACTGCAGCCTCCGCCTCTAGGCTCAAGTGATTCTCCCACCTCTGCCTTCTGAGTAGCTGGGATCACAAGTGTGCGCCACCAAGCCTGGCTAATTTTTTGTATTTTTCGTGGAGACAGGGTTTCACCATGTTCCCAGGCTGGTCTCAAACTCCTAAGCTCAAGCAATCCTCCCACCTGGGCCTCCCAGTGTGCTGGGATTACAGGTGTAAGCCACTGTGCCCAGCCTGCTTTGAGCTTTCTAGGAAGATGGGATTTGGGGTTCTTGGAGAAGCACGGTGGAGAAGCCCCTGCTGGGAGTGGAAGAAACAAATGCCACACAGGGAAGGTGAAGGCCTCAGAGACCATTGTTCCTGAATTCACTGCTTTGCAGTGGCCAGCCCTCTGGAGGCTTGGGACTGGCAGCTTGAACTTGCCAGCAGCTGGCATCACCCATCCTGGTGCTGGGGCCAGAGGTGTGGCAGGAGGGAGCCCAGCCTGAGCGCATCTCTCTGGGGTCCACAGGGCAGCTGTGTTGAAACAGATCCACTCTATGTCCCTTGGAATTGTCTGTGCCCTGCCACCTGCAGTTGGTCTCCTGGGCTAGGCCTCTGAACAGTTCATAGGTTTGCCCCACCTTCCTGCAGGGTGGATAGGCTGCATGTCTGGGGAGCAGGGGCACGCGCAGCTCTGGCAGTGGGCAGCGAGGCCTGTCTCCTTGATTCTTTCTTGGTTCCTCTTCCCCCATTAGTCCTCTGGAATGAGGAGCCTCCCCCTCCTGGTTGTGAGTCATTTGGCAGGAGGCACGGTGACACCCAGTGACCCGGCACTTGGGTGTTTGTGTTAGCAAGGACCTTCACGTTCTGTGCCCACCTTCCTCCACGCAAAGGTACCCGACCTTTGGATGTAGTAACACCCCAGATCACTGGCAAAGGACAAGGTCACTGACTCTGTGTGCATGGGAATCTGGCTAAGAAAAACAATAGTAATTCCTTACCCTATATTTGCAGAGCACTTTGTACTTTGTCAGACATGAGCAGGCTTGTGTTTTTTCATCCAGCCAGCAAATGTTTGTCCAGTACCTACTGTGTGCCAGATGGTAGAAAGATAAACATGATTAGGTTCATGTCTTAAAGGAGCCCTCAGTCTGGGGAAACATAAGAAATGGTGAGTTAGGAATATGTATAGACTGGGACTTAAAGGAGGAATGTTTGATTATACCAGGGAATATCAGGAAGGGCTTTGTAGAGGAGGTAGCATTTAGTGGGTCAGAATGTGAACTGTAATTTTGGATAGACTTGTTGGGGTGGATACATTCCAGGCAGGAGGAACAACTTGAGCAAGTCAAGAAGGCATCCTATAACCCAGCAGTTGGGAGTAGGAGGTTGGGTGTGGCTGTAGCAGGTAAGGCAAGAGATGAGGCTGGAGAAGTGATACCTGGAGGCCCTGGTATGGTGCCTCCAGAGGTTGGACCTTACCCTGTAACAGCCTGGACCCCTGGAGAGTTTTAGAAGGATTCCCCGGAGGATTAGAGTGAGACTGCAAGCCGGGAGGCCAGTTAGGGCTGATGTAGTCATCCACTCAAAAGATAAAACCTGAAATAAGGTAGTAGAAAAAGACGAAGGGGAGGTTTGAAGACTTGGTCATTAGATGAATGTTGGGGCTTATAGGGTAGGAAACAGTTGAGGATTCTTCTATTATACATCCCTTTAGTAAGTTCATCCTGAGCCTCTGCTTACTACATGTAAAGTACCGTGTGGGCACAAAGATGAACTAGACATTGAATCTCCCCATTGGGAACCAATAGTTCAGAAGGATAGCACTCTCTAGTCAAGTCTTTATTAGCTGCAAGTGACCTCCCCCACAAAAAAAAGGAAGGAAGGAAATGGGAGAAGACATGGGAGCTATTTAATGGTGCTCATACACTGAAAAGTTCTAGCAGGTAGAGCTTCAGGTAAAACTAGGTCTAGGTACTCAAACAGTCTCTTTAGGAATCTGCCCTTCTCCATCCTGTCTTACCTTTACTCTGCATGGATTTCATTTTTTTTTTTTTTTTTCATGACTAAGAGTTTATCCAGCGTTTTTCCTGTCTTAAAAAAAGTAACCTGATGCAAATATAGTTGTATTTCTGTTCAGCATTCATTTCTAGTAAGGGTAACAATGCTATATCCCTTTGTTTCTTAGAGATTGTTTTTATTTTTTGAGCTTTTTGCTTTCAGCCTTGAAGCTTTTATTTAAAAAAAATTTTAACTGTACACTTCAGTAGTATTATTTATATTCACATTGTGTAGACTTCATTTTAAGGCAGGTTTTCCCTAACGTTTCTAAGCTGATGTTTGGTACCAGCTTAACAACCCCAGTGGAAAGAGTGAGACTGGTTTTTATTGGCCCAGATTGGGCCATGTGCCCACACTTACCTGATCACTGTGGCTGTTATGATCAGCTGAGATTGCAAGAGGGGTGGTCAAAGGGAGAGCAAGGTGTTGTTACTGATAAAGGGGAGAGTGGGCATCCACTGAAGGCAGAGACCTGAGCATGGGTGACTTCTGCAGGGAGGAACTGTTGGGTTCCATGGGAAGCGTGCATGTAAAATGCTGCATAACTCGAGCACCTGCTATGTGAGGTGCTGTGCTAGGGGTTGTGGTTGTCCAAAAAGGTTCACATTTGCCCCCATGGCGCTTTCAGCTAGTTGGGGAGGGAAAAGCTGGCCAGAGATGATCAAAATACAGTCTAGAAAGTGGTGAGCACCGGGAGGGTGGATGTTTTTCTTCTAACTACTGAAGTGTAACCAAGTAACCCCATCTTCAGGCCGAAATTCACTGTGGCCCAGGTGGTGTTGGGTCCAGACAATATTATGGTAAAAGATCCTCTTTTTCCTAGCCATGGGCTCACAACTGTTTGCTTTTTTTTTTTTTTTTTTTTTTGGAGATGATGGAATCTCACTTTGTTGCCCAGGCCGGAGTGCAGTGGCATGATCTTGACTCACTGCAACCTCCGCTTCCCAGGTTCAAGCAATTCTCCTGTCTCAGCCTCCTGAGTAGCTGGGACTACAGGTGCCTGTCACAATGCCCTGCTAATTTTTTGTATTTTTAGTAGAGATGGGGTTTCACCGTATTAGCCAGGATGGTCTCAATCTCCTGACCTCATGATCTGCCTGCCTTGGCCTCCCAAAGTGCTGGGATTACAGGCGTGAGCCACCACACCGGCAACTGTATGCTTTTCAGTTAACCAGAATGTGCCCCAAGGGGCTCTTTGAGGGGACAGAGACCTTGTTGTCCATGTCCAATCTACCCCTTCTTTTAATCCAAGGCCCAGGGACAGAATGGAACCCCTGAAAATGAGGCTTGTGGGACAGCAAGGTGAAGGCAAGGGGGAAACTTGTCCTCATGAGTATGAAATTTCTGGCTGGCTTTCGCAGTGCAGTCTGGTTCTCCAAGAGTGACGTGAGAAAGGGAATGGAAAGAGAGAGGAAAAAGTGAGTGACAGAAGAGGAGCTTGAGAGTCTTCCAACCACCACATGGTGCAGGGATACGCTTGCTACCCTCGTTTATCCCATCGGGGAGAGCCTCAGTGCCTGGTGCAGGCCACAGCCGCAGGTTGCCAGTTGAGGTGAACTGTTTCCAGCCGGAGGGAGCTAAGGAAAGAAAGAAATCGACCTGTACGCAAAGTCATACATTCAGACAAACAAATGGTGCGCTTCCAAACAAAACCCCCAGTCGAGGAGCTGAGTGGAGTTCTGAACCCCCTGCCTCAGCTCCAGACAGCTTCATAGGCAGCTGAGTCCCTATAGTGCCACAAATGCAAATACTCACAATGCCCTAATGGTGCCAATAGCAGCCAAATCTGCACAGAGTGAAGTCCCAGAGACAGCCAGAAGAGACAGAAGAAAATCGGGTACAGTCCAACTTGCTCACCCAGTTTCAATGTTGCCGACTTCTTCAGAGGTCATTTTCTTTGTAGCAGTGAAGCATGGGAAGCAGCAGATGTCATGCCAGGAAGTGAAAGGGAAGTTTCCCCAAAACAAGAATGTTTTGGCAGCTGTTGAGAAATCCCCTTGGCATTCCTGTCCTGGAGTCCAGTAGCCAGGAGCAGCTGGTGCTCCCAGGTGCCCCCCCACAACCTTGCCCAATAGTGAAATCAGGTGATAGGCTCAATAGTCCAAAGTGTGTTGCAGTCCTCATAGGGGCCACCAAAATTGGAACTGAAGCGCAGTTCAGTCACTCGCCACTTGCAGAGTCCAATTAAGTCCAGAGCAAGGCCTGGAATAAAGAAAGTGACTTTATTCCCAAGCTTAGCTTAGGGGAGGAGGTATAGGCTCCTGCCTTTAAAGATAACCACTTCACTTTTTGGGCAAAAAGTGGGGCTTTTAAAGAGGGACTTGGCATGAATGGCATGCAGAGGAGGGAGCAAGCAAGTGCAGGGTCTGCATGACTTGGCTTGGTGCCTTCCTACTAGGTGGTTGAGCTGGCACCACTGCATCCAGGGCTAGGTTGTCAAGTGACCATTGCTTCAAGATACTCTGGTGGGAAAGAGTTCTGGCTCTGGAGCTTCTAAGTCAGCACCTGGATAAGCTTGCTGTGTAGGGAGTGTCTGGTAACGGGAAGATAAAGGTTATTGCATTTCTAAGAGCTAAGTAGGAAATGGGGTTGGGGGAAAGGAGGAAAGAGGAAAGAAAAATAATAAATTTTTGAAAACTCATTCTTTTGCTTAGAAAAATGGGAATACTCCACTACATAGGAGGGATCAGGAGTGGCTTCCGTGGGGAGGTAGCTGGGCAGATAGGCAGGATTTGGGCTGGGGTGATACAGTGTGATTCCCCACGTGCTGTCCCATCACTTACTTCTGGCCACTGCTAACACCACCATTGCTTCAGCTTCCCCCCTCCCCTCCACAGACCTCTGCCTCCCGCTGGCTGCACCAAAGTGTGTGCCCCCTCCGATGAGCCCACGCTGGGCCCATAGGGAGGGCCTGGAGTCCGGGGGCCCGAGCAGGGCAGGTCTGAGGCGCCCTCTTCCTCCTGCAGGCCTCTCCCTGGAACGCCTACCCAACTCCATAGCTTCCCGCTTCCGCCTGACAGAGAGGGAGGAGGAAGTGATCACCTGTTTTGAGAGGGCCTCCTGGATCGCTCAGGTGTTCCTGCAGGAATTGGAGAAGGTGAGCTGGAAATAACACCATGGTAGCAGCTGCTTTCTACTGAGCACCTATATCTACGGATCCCGCTAAGCCCATAGATCACCTTTGTGCTAATTAGAAGAAGGCACCTCCTCTGTCCCCCAAAAGCATTCTACTTTATAGGTTGGAAAACTCATTATAGCATACTGATTCCACTAGAATGAGACTCTACTGGAAAATAGTTTAATAGATAAATGAGTCCACGCCATCTCTAAGCACCAGGAACTCTTTGGTGAACTCATCTTGCAGCACCACATGTGACTGCCCCGTTTGTTAACTTATCAACTCCTCACAGCCACCCCTGAGGTGGGTGTTGTACTTATCCCTGTTTAATACGTGAGCTCTAGGGAGATTGACTCATTTGCTCACCGTTCTTTCCCTGGCGGGGGTGGAGTCAGCCTGGGTCTCCCACTTGGACATCTTTCCCTGCTCTCGGTGTCCCAGAAGCTCCTCCCTGTATCCTGTGAGGATGCAGGGTCTTGGGACCCCTTCTCCAAGCCTTTCAGAGGCTGGTAAAAGAGCTGGTCACTGGGGCTCTGGCAGTTCTCAGGTCCCCCTCCCTCTCCGCTTCCTATGGTGGGCCTGGTTTAACTGCCTGCGGGGTGTCAGGTGCAGGTGGTAGCAGCGTTTGTGCAAAGTATCCCAGCCCTTCACCTTCTGGGAGGCTCTGGTTTAGTTTCATGTATTTTGTTTTTACTTTTATTTTTAATTTTTATCCATTTTATTCTTTTTTGTGGGGGATGGAATTTTGCTCTGTTGCCAAGGCTAGATGGCTCTGGTTTATTAGAGCCTTGCTCTGTCACCCAGGCTGGAGTGCAGTGGCTCGATCTCGGATTCAAGTGATTCTTCTGCCTTGGCCTCCTGAGTAGCTGGGACTACAGGTGCCCACCACCACCACGCCCTTCTAATTTTTGTATTTTTAGTAGAGAAGGTTTTCACCATGTTGGCTAGGCTGGTCTTGAGCTCCTGACCTTAGGTGATCCACCAGCCTCAGCCTTCCACAGTGCTGGGATTATAGGCCCATGCCCAGCCTCCATTTTATTCCTTTTCCTTCCACATCTGAATACTATTACATGAGGGGCCTTTGGTTCAGTGCTAAGAGGACAGGCAACTATATTCAACAGAGATACTGCTAGCACTTCTTGAGTGCTGCTTTTGTGTCAGACACAACTCCAAGCACTTTACACTCATTCTATGATTTAATCTTCACACCGACTGGATGAGATAGGCCCTGTTTTCATTCCCATTTTACAAGTAAGAAAACTCAAATTTGAAGAGGAGTTAGCCTCCCAGAGTTTACATCATTAGTAAATGCTGTTGGCAGGATTTGAACCCAGGGGAGTGTGGCTCCGAATACTTGCGGAGAAGATATTGGGGGTGGTGCTTAGGTATTCTGTGGAATAGATATTTAGTGCATTAGATGGCAGGCTCTAGAGCAGAGTAGATTAGGATTGGTGGCCTGAAGGAGGAGGTGGTCATGGGCTGAGAGACTTAGAGCCCAGGAGATGCTTGCACCTCACCTCCTTTGGCAGATGCCAAAATGTCAGTCCAGTACCTGTTTTTGTCATGGGCCATTTTGAGGGAGTCCAACCTCAATTCCCCTAGAGCAGGATTCTCAACCTCAGTGCTGTTGACATTTGGGGCTGGAGAATTCTTTGTTGTCAGGGGGAGGGGAGCGAGGGGGCTGCTGTGCGTATTATAGGATGTTTATCAGCATCCCTGGCCTCCCCCACTATGCCAGTAGCACCATCCCCCTTGTGGTGATAGCCAAAAATGTCTTCAGTTACTGGCAACGGTCCCCTGAGGGCAAAATCACGCCACTGCTCTAGAAGATATCTGCTTGATTGGACTAAAGGAGGAAAGGAGAAGTGACCGATGTGCTCAGCAAATGCAGGACTTGAGTGCCCATTCCCTGGCAGAGGTCACTTAGAGACTCGGCATGGTTGAGTTGACCTCCACCGAAGGGGAGTGGGTCACTGCTAGACATTAGCAGTGTTTTAGGAGCTCTTCACATTTGCATTGCATGTGGTTGGGAGGAAACTTTCATGAAAAAGAGAAAGCCTCCTGCTCAGCTGGAAGCCTAGGCTTTGGACTCTCTTTTCTGTTCTTTTTGTTTTGTTTTGTTTTGAGATGGAGTCTCTCTCTCGTTGCCCAGGCTGGAGTGCAATGGCATGATATCAGCTCACCACAATCTCCGCCTCTCGGGTTCAAGTGATTCTCCTGCCTCAGCCTCCCGAGTAGCTGGGATTACAAGCATGTGCTACTACCCTCGGCTAATTTTGTATTTTTAATAGAGACAGGGTTTCTCCATGTTGATTAGGTTGGTCTTGAACTCCCAACCTCAGGTGATCCACCTGCCTCAGCCCCCCAAAGTGCTGGGATGACAGGCGTGAGCCACCATGCCCAGTGGCTTTGGGCTTTCAAAAGGGTAGTAAGGTGATGAGCTAAAATGATGTCCAGGGCTGGAATCAGTACCTGGCAAGCAAACGAGCCCCAATTGTTGTTATCTTAAGTTGAAGGAGGGCAGGCTATAGAACCCTGTGCATCCTAAGAAATGCTGTGTGTCCCTCCTGAGACCCAGTCCTGACCTCTAAGGAACTAAGACCCTCTCTTAAATCTGCTTTAAATTCTGAAAAAGGAGGTGGATGCCTCATTGATTTTCTTCCCCTCAGATTAGACAAAGGAGATGGTATACTGAAGGCAGGCCTGTCTCGTTGGACTGGAGGACCCTGTTAGAACTGAGGCTTTTAAGCAACAGCTCAGTTAATAATGTAATTGGTCCTCAGCTTCTCCTGGAACCAGGGGGTCTCGATTCTCTGGAGGATGTTCTCTAACATTCCATGCTTGTTTGACAGGGACAGTGTTGTATCTGGCATATAGCAAGCAGGCACTCAGATGTTTGTGGAATGAATTAACTGATACGTAGTAGAAATAGCCTGGAATCTGTACCTGGTTAGGCTTGAGTTTGAGGTCCAGGCTAACACCAGCTTTGTGACCTTAGGCACTAAATTATTGATGGATTGACTGGGACAGTTTCAGTCTTTTGCCCAGGCTGGTCTGGAACTCCTGGCCTTAAGCTATTCTCTTGCCTTGGCCTCCCAAAGTGCTGGGATTACAAACATAATGGACATGTCTCTAATGGACACTTTTATCTTAAACACTTTCTGAGCCTCAGTTTCCTCATGTATAAAATGCAAACAAAACCAGCCCTGTAGGATCGTTGTGAGGCATAAATAAGATTTGGACTTGGGTGGCGATTTTGTAAGAGTTTCATTTCCCCTTGTCTTTCCTTAACTGGAGGTGGGGGTGTGGACAGTTGTGAGACTCAGGAGACTCAGTTCCTGCCCTGTGGGATTGAAGTCTGGTGGGAGATGAGGTTTGTATATGCAGAAGAGCAGGGGAGCAATGCTATGTGAAGCGGTCCCTCTACACGTGCTCAGACAGTGAGTGCTGTCTAGTTAAAGAGCAAGTGCTCAGCATGGCTCTGGACAGGCAGGGAAGTCCTCCTGCAGTAGAGGGTAAGAGTGGAGGGGGGAACCTGACTGCCTGGCTCCGCCACCCACAACCTGAGTGGCCTTGGGGCAGGAAGAGACCCTCTCTGTTCTCACCTGTGAAATGGAAATGATGATGATTAGTTCCTGCCTAATAGAGGTGCTCTAAAGGACTAAATGAGTTAATGAACTTAAAGCTCTGTTGAATAAATGTTAGAGGCTTAGGGCAGTCACTCATGCCTATAATCTCACCACTTTGAGAGGCCAGGGTGGGAGGATTGCTTAAGCCTAGGAGTTCGAGATCAGCCTGGGCAACATAGTAAGACCCAGTTTCTTCAAAAAAACAAACAAACAACAAAAAAACCGCTTGTGGGCATCTACCATTTGGATGGGGAGAGAGTGCTTTAGATACATTTTGAGTTAAAATGAGATGAGAAATACCACATATAGGTGATGGGGGGATGAAGGCAGCAAACTACCTTGCCATGTAAGTACCTATGCAACAGTCCTGCATGATCTGCACATGGACCCCAGAACCTCGAGTTAGATCAAGTCTGGTCTGAGTATTGCAACAATGTGCCCCTGAACAGCTGGGACTAGGATGATGATGAGGCCCCCTCCTCTTGCTGAGTGACCCCCTGCTCAGAACTTTGAGACAATGGCTCTCTCTCTGTTCCCCTTCCCAGACCACAAATAACAGCACGTCGAGGCATCTGAAAGGCTGTCACCCGGTTGACTATGAGCTCACCTACTTCCTGGAAGCCGCCCTCCAGAGCGCCTATGTGAAAAACCTGAAGAAGGGGTAGGTCACTGGCAGTTCAGTGGGCAGGAGAATGCTTCCCCTGGGCCTAGGCTTTTGATGTGGCCTCAAGCCTGCTCTCCCTCTTCTCTGGCCTGTGCACACGTGCTCTCCCAAGAGGATCGGTGGGGACTGGCTTGTATCACATCTTGTCAGACAGGAGTGTGCAGAGGCGTTCTCAGTGGGAAGGGCCATGCCTCAGGAAGCTGAGGAAGCAATAAAGCCTGCGTGTGCTCAGGGGAGACTGCCAAGAAGAGAAACAGGAATGAGTATCTTGACGGGGGAGGGCGGAGGGTGCTTGGGAGGTGATGTTGAAAGAGCAAAGGACAGTGAGCTGGCCAGTGGGTCTGGTTTTTTTCCACTGTTGTCTGTGGTGTGAGTGAAGTTATTTGGTTCCTCAGAGCCTCACGTTCCCCAGCAATCTAATGGGAAGGCAGATTCCTGTTCATTCTGGCTTTTAAGGGGTGGTGAAGTATGAGGGAAAGTATGGTAGCAGTGAAGTTCTGGCATCACACTGGGGCTGGGCTATCCCTGCTGACGGGGCAGTAGTAATGCTTGTTTTCCTGTGGGCTGTCTTGAAATGCCTTGGAATCCTGGCCTACCTGAGACCTAAGAACCATGGTGCATGGAATGCCTCCTGTAGGCTTTTGCTGCTGGCTGAAGCAGGACCTGCTCAGTGGATAGTGGAGGGGGTGGCTGGTGTTGGGAGTTAGGCCAGGAGTGGTTGTTTCCTGGGGTGTGTTGGGTGGTGGCAGGGGAGGGAGAAGCTCCAAGATGAGAGCGCGTATTGGCGGCAAGCATGGCTTTGAGGCCATTCCGCAACTGGTTGGTTAGTCTCGTCTGCTGACGACACCTCCACCAGTCTAGGGACTCCCAGGCGGGGCTGGGGTCCTGCCTGTCTTTGCAGCAGAGGCTTTGGGACCCCTCCTCTGCATCATTATGACCTTGCACAGACATGATGGGCTGGGGCTGGAGGACATCACTGACCAGAGGAGGGGATTCAGGTTCCAAGTGCAACCGTCTTCCGTGGTCACACCTCACCTCACTCTGCTTCCCATGGCTGTGGGCCAGGCCAAGCAGGTGTGACCTCCTCCTTCATGCAAGGTCAGGGTCACGCAGCTTTCTGGTCACTGACTGCCTGGAGTTCTCTGAGGCCTATATGCCATTTTTAGTATGATTTATTTTGTTTCATTTCACTTTATTCATTCTTTTCATTATATGTTTTTGAATACGTGATAGTTGCACGTGGTACTTGTTTAGTAGGAAAAAGCAAACTCACTGTTTTCTTCTACTCTGTACTTTTTTTTTTTTAAGACAATATCTTGCTTTGGCACCCAGGCTGGAGTGCAATGGTGTGATCACAGCTCACTGCAATTCCCACTTCCTGGGCTTAGGTGATCCTCATACCTCAGCCTCCTGAGTAGCTGGGACAACAGGCATGCACCATCACACCTGGCTTATTTTTTGTATTTTTTGCAGAGAAGGAGTTGCATTTTGTTGCCCAGGCTGGTCTCAAACTCTTGCACTCAAGTGATCCTCCTGCCTCAGCCTTCTAAAGCACTGGGGTTACAGGCATGAGCCACCATGCCTAGCCCTACTCCACTCAACACAACACAGGTCATTTCTGTGACCAAATGTGGGTTTTTTCCCCACTCACAACCAATTCTCTGACACCAGCTGGGTTTTCCACGATTAAATTCACCTCTGATGCTAACCAGAGTTAGCACAGAGCTCACAGGCTCAGTCCCACGCAAGATTGCCTTCCATTGCAGACACCAGTCACAAGGAGCAGGTCCCCAGGTTCCAGCAACTTCTGTCTGAGTTGGCTACAAATCAGGTTCTCAGAACCTCTTCTTGGTTCAGTAAGTTACTAGAGCAGCTCGTGGAACCAGGAAAGCAGTTTACTTGCTAGATGACTGATGTACAGTACCACGTAAAATGGTACAGCCCAGTGGGGTAGCAGAGGTGCATAGGGCAAGGTATGTGGAAGGCATGCAGAGTGTCCAGGCCCTGCTGGGTGTGCCACTGCCGTGTGCCAGCAACCTGGAAGCTCTCCAGGCCCTGTGCTTTTGAGTTTGTATGGCTGCTCCATTATGTAGGCATGATTTATTAAATCATTGGCCATTGCTGATCAGCTCAACTTTCAGCCCCTCTCTGGCCCTTGACAGAAAAAGTTTGCTGACATCCCCCCTCCACTTTAGATAATCACTTTTAACATTTTGATATATGTCTTTCATGTTTTTCTATGTATAGATAACACAGATTTTTTTTTAACAACTACAACAAAATAGTATCCTAGAGGACACACTGCTTGTAGCTTGCTCTTTTCACCCTAGGCTTGGCTGTGAGCCTCTTTCCTTCTTGCTCATCTCCCTTCCCCACAAAGTTGCTCGATGTGAAGGTTGAGGAGGAGATGGGCTCAGGGACAGGTGGACCTGGGCACATAGTGGACTGCAGCCGGTCAGGCTTAATCTGGGCCCTGATGGGGGCAGGGGAGATAAGAGGAGCCTGGGAGGGTCAGAGAGGGTGGGATGAGGCTGAGGATTGTAGGACGGCAGGAATCTGCAGGAGACGGTCCATGGCCAAATAAGTTTGGAAACAATGGATTAAAGACCTGAGAATCTCTAGAACCAGAGCCTGAAGGTAGATCATGAATCTCCCAAGAGGATGCAAAGGCCTGTGAAGCTGCCAACTGTTGGCTGTGGTGCCCTTGTATGGAGTGGGCCTCCAGGTGCTCCGGGACTGCCAGGGGAGCAGTCTGACCAAATCTCAGGGGTCTGGCCCAGGCAGCTTTTCCATCTAGCTGGTATCCCTGCCCAATAGAGTTACATAGCAATGAACTTGAGCTTGAGTTCTCAATTACTTGAAAGAGGAGGTGGAATTGTTTGTCTAGAATGTGGAACAGGACGTGGTGAGGTCAATTCCAGGAGGCTGTGGCTGTGATGACGGCAGCAGGCAGGTGGACGTCGGCCTCGGGGAGGCAGTCCTGCCTCAGCAGGACCCTTGGCCCGGGGCGGGCGGTGGGGGTGGGCTACGCCCACTTCCTTCTCTTTCTCTCCAGTTTGCCCTTGCTGTTGTGGGATCAGACACTGCATGAGGCCCTATTTTCCAAATGGAAAGAATACAGTGGAAGGAGCCAGGTGGGGTAGCTCATACCTGCAATCCCGCACTTTTGGAGGCTGAAGTGGGAGGATCACTTGAATCCAGGAGTTTGAGGCCAGCCTGGGCAACATCGGGAGACCTTGTCTCTACAAAAAAATAAACAAAATTGGCCAGGCTTAGTGGCATGTGCCTGTGGTCCCAGCTACTTCAGAGGCTGAGGGGGAAGGATTGCCTGAGCCTGGGAGGTGGAGGTTGCTGTGAGCTGTAATTGTGCCACACTGCGCTACAGCTTGCGTAGCAGAGCGAGACCCTGTCTCAAGAAAAAAAAATAATAATAGGGTGGAAAGGCCCCTACTGGGAAACAAACAGCCTGCCTCATGCCTGGCAGACAGGACAGTGAGAAGCACAGCTTTGGAGTCAGCACACCTGGGAGTGAATCCCAGCTCTTAGGACAAGCCTTTGTGTCCATGGGCAAGTCCCTTGAGCTCTGCTTTCCTTACCTGTAAGGTGGAGGTGAGGACCGTGCCTGCCTCCTCATAGCATTGTTATGGGGTGTTATACGTGAACACCCACCCACTCACCAGGGTACCTGATACATCACAGCTGCCTAGAATTCATGCCTGTAATTCCAGAGCTTTGGGAGGCCAAGGCAGGAAGATTGCTTGAGCCCAAGAGTTTGAGACCAGCCTGGATAGCATAGTGAGACCATCTGTAAAAAAAAAAAAAAGAAAAAAATTAATTAGCTGGACGTCGTGGTGTACATCTGTGGTCCTAGCTGCTCTAGACGCTGAAGCGGGAGGGTTGCTGAGCCCAGGAGATCAAGGCTGCAGTGAGCCGTGATCCCACCACTGCACTCCAGCCTGGGTGACAGAGCAAGACTCTGTCTCTGAAAAAAAAAAAAAGCGAAGATAATCAAAGCCAGCATTATCATTTGTTTTTATTATTTTTGTGTGGTCCACAGCTGGAGGCGGCTGGCCCAAACATGAGCCACCTTGTGTTTTCTTTCTGTAATTTCTCAAGTGGTAGGCCAGGGAGGTGGTGGTGTCTCTGTTTGGAATGTGTGGATGTGGAGGCTGGGAGAGCCGAGGCAGCTCACCCGAAAAGGTAGGACCCGCCATGGAGTCCTGGGCTCCTTGGACCACCTGTGCCAGAGGTGGGGCTGGGGACGGCCCAGGGGCACTGAGAAGTGCAGCTGCCTCGCTCCACCTCCACTGTCTGCTTTTTTGATCCTTTTTCGGTTGCTGAGCTTTGGTTTCAGAGAAACGGTGGCTCAGGGAGCTGGTTCCTGTTTTCATGGCCCTGCAGCTGAAGCTGGAGACCACCACTCCCACAGGGCTGCTGCCTGGAGCACCCTCCTCTTCCCTCTGCCAGTTGTGAGCTCCCGGGAATGAATCTGGGTGACCCGAGGAGAGGCCATCCTCAGCTCTGCCTGCAGAGATTTCGAAGGAGGAGCAGGTGTCGCCACTCTGACTCCTCAGTGACTTAGGAAGCCCCATATGGACCTGGTTGTGCCTGGAAGGCAAGGGTGGCCTGCCGCCAGTTTTTGTAAATAAACATCTGTTAGAACATAGCCCCACCCATTCATTTACATATAACTCACTGCAGACTTGAGTAGCTGCATTTGGGACCTTATGGCAAAGCCTGAAAAATTTGCTGTCTTTATTTGCCCTTCAGAGAAAACAGTTTGCTGACCCCTGTGCTACGGAGTTTAAGGAGTCCTCAAGTCCTCCCTCCCAAGGACCTGCACAGGCACGACGGGCAGAGGGGCTGTTCTTATCCATGAAAGCCTTGTGGAATAGATTTCGTGGGGAGGGTACAGTTCTAATTTGGATACTCTGTCTCCTTCATTCATCCATTTCAGGAATATTTGTTAGGATAATGCATGCCACTTAGGAAGTGCTGAATTTGCACCAGGCACTTGCGTGTGTGTTAGTCCTCCTCATACTCCCTGAGGGAAGCATCATAGTTAAGCATTCCTGCTTCACAGAAGGGAAATTAAGGCACAGGGAACAAAAGTGACTTGTCCTTGATGGAGCCAGGATTATGTGTGCACGGCGTGGCTGACTTTCTGAGCTGCCCTCTTATCTGATAGGCTATGTTGTCCACAGTGGGAATCCTGTTGCTGAGCCCCTGGGCTACCACCCTTGGGGTGCTGCCAGCCTATCGTGGGTTCCCCAAGGATGCTCATACCCTGCAAGTGCTGTGTCTCAGCTTCTGGTGTGGAAACTTTGGTGGGTGAGCTCGCCATCTGGAGGAAGTTAAGGGTGAGGTCCCAGGGTTGGAGGCCCTTCTGTGGCCCTGAACAGTTCCCTGCCTGCCCCTCTAGTTGGCTTCTTCCCCTCTAAGATGGGGCTTCTGTTTGTCCATGTCCCAGAGAGTATGAGGGTCCAGTGAGAGGGAAGGAACGTAAAACACCTTGAGTATTTTCACTGCTGTTAACTTCCTTTTTGCTAAGGGTCCCCCACAGCCACCTTGAGGGGCTGCCTGTTCCCATTCCCCACAACTGAATTTTCTGCAGGTATGACATTAAGGTGAACATCAAGGACAGCCAGGAGGGAAAGAGGGAGAGAGACCAGTGGCAGTCATGCTTCTGCTGGGGGCCTGGCTGGACCATGTGCTTGGTGTACAGTGCTCTGGGAAGGTCAGGTGACCGTACACTAGTGAGGGAGGCTTGGAGATATTGAGTCACTCGCCCGAGTTCACCCACGAGGATTCCAGCTTCGGGCCTGAGTGGCCTTGAAACTCATGCCATTTCAAAATTTTGGGGCATAGAAGGACAGCCTAGGCAGCCCATGGGTGTTTGGGAGAAGCCAAGGCCTGGTGATGGCTGGGAGCATGGAGCTGATCCGCTGTGCGCCTTCTTGTTGCCCCTCTGGGACCCTGAATCACCATTCTCAAAGGATGTCTTCTCTTCCTGCAGGTGGCCCCACCCTCCCCAGAGCCTGCTTCCCCTGTCTGCTCTCTGTGTCGAGGCCGCACATGAGAGGGTGTGTGTGTGTGTGTGTGTGTGTGTGTGTGTGTATGTGTTGCATGTATGATGCAGCAGTGGGCAAAGGAGTTGACTGACCCGGGGGCGGGGGGGGGGTGTGCGTGTGTGTGTGTGTGTGTGTGATGCAGCAGTGGGCAGAGGCGTTGACCGACCATCACCCCCCACCAAAGCCTAGGGGATTTCAGTCACTTTCTGTTCCTGTAGCTCCACCCCCTCCCTTCGTCTTCTTTCCTCCTGAGGCACCATTTCGGTCCTCACAGCCAGGATCCTGGCTCCACCCCACCCTGACCTCACTGTGTGAAGAGGGGTAGAAACTGAGTCATCGTCATAGTTTCTTTTCAAGGAAACCGCCCAAACATTTAAAAGTCTTGGAGTATAAGTAGCAGTCCCGGGACACGTGGCGGTTACTCAGCCCCTCTGTCTATTTCCCATGATCCATCCAGCCCAGAGGAGCTGGAGTTGCCGCCTGTGTGCCTTGCTGGGCTGTAAATAATTTCTGTGCACTTTTCCTCATAATTGTGGCTAATATTTGTTGAATACTTACTCCATGCTGGCAGAATCCGAATGCCTTTCTGTATGACCCTGTGAAGCAGGAACTAATACAATCCCCATTTTACTGAGGAAGGAGAGGTTAAGTAACTTGACCAAAGTTGGGGCCCACAGGTGTAAACCCCACAAGCCTGGTGCTGAACCTGGGTCTGTCCAGCCCTATGCCCAGCACACCCTCTGCCCACGGCAGGTCTGCCTCAGCCAGCCTGTGAATACCACACTGCTCTTTGGTCACAGGGATATCCTCGTAGGCGAATCGTCAGTTCCAGTATTTTTTTCAATACATTTGTTGTTAGCAAGTTAAAAAATAATATAAAGCTACCTTAGCCCAGGGTTTCTCAGCCTCAGCACTGTTGATATTTTGAGTCAGGTAACTTCAACTTCATTGCGGGGGTTCTCCCATATATTGTAAGTTTTAGCCACATCTCTGGCTCTACCCACTAGATGCCAGGAGCACCATCCCCCAACTCCCCCTGGCCAAGTATGACACCCGGAAATGGCTCCAGACATTGGCACATGTTTGGGGGGGACACAGTTGCTGCCAGTTGAGAACCACTGTCTTAGCTTAAGGTGCTAGAGGCAGAATACCTGTCAGATTCTGACATCAGCTCATCTGGATTAGGGCAGCTCTGAGCGGTTAAAGGGCTGCAGAGTCCAAGCAGTGTTTTCTGCTGGTTACATTCCATCCTGCCAGCCTGGGCTCTTGGGGTGTTTGGGAAGCAGGGAGAAACCCTTTTCAGTGTTCAGGGACCCAGTGTGGGGAGTCAGGCTTAGGTGAGGAAGCCCAGAGAAAGGCCCTCAGTTCTTGTCTTGGGTTGCCTCTGAGTGCCCACTATGGGCCAGGTGCCCCGCCCTCACTGAGATTTGAGCTGTGGACAGGAGGTCCCCTCCCCTCATGGAGTGACCATCCCAGAGGGGAGCCCGTGGTGAAGATGGTCAGGTGCTGCTCTGTGTTGGGGGGGAAGAGGCAGAGAGGTAGGGGTGCTGCCTGGGATAGGGTGGACCCTGAAGCTGTCTGAGGGGCAGTTCACCCCAAGGGACCAGGAGTGGAGCAGAGGTACTGCTGTTTCTTAGGGGCCCAGGGAGAGGGACGGATGGTGGAGCCTGCTTCCTGCCTGAGCTCCTTCCCACATGGGCCTGGGGTGGACCCAGCAGCCAGCAGAACTGAGGAGACCCTGCTGAGAACAGGGTCAGATGGGGCCAGACAGCCACAGGCAGTGCCCGCCCCCAGAGTCAGCTCGTCCCTCCCACTGAGGACTTGACCTAATTTGAAGAGTGTGCTGTTGTCCATTGTGTACAGTGGATGGTGATTGCTGGCTAAGCCTGAGACCGCTGCCCAATTTCTCGTCAGGATATCTGAGGGATGCTAATTTCCTCCAGGAGCCTTGCCCTATTGATTCAGCAGTTGATTCCCCCAGATGGCTCCTGCCCCTTGCTCCGTGGCTGATGATAGAGTTCCTGATTGAGCTAGAACTGAAGGCACAGGCCTGAAAAGGCCATCAGGAATTGGGAGGCCTCAGTGTAAAGGGTAGGGGGCTGGGAGGCCCACAGGCGGTAGGGGTGGAGGGTGTCTCTTCTCCTCAGCACCACTAGAGGGCAGCCGTGGACTCTGGTTGGAGCCTTGCCCCAGGCAGTTCGGCCTCCCAGCTGCCAGGAGGGGGCACCTTTCTGACATGGTTTTTGGGGAGGAGGGGCAATGGTTGCTGGGCCCGGGGTCCTGATTAAATGGGAGCCTCCAGAAATGAGCTTGGTTCTCCTTTGCATGAAACAGCTCCAGGGGTGAGGCATGGGGACCTGGAAGGGGAGGGGGACAGTGCAGTACCAGAGAAGCTGGCTGTCCCTGTCAATGGCTCTGACCACACTAGGATGAGCGCCTGGGCATCTCCCACGAACAAGAACGTGAGCTGACTCTGCTTCTTCACCCAGCGTGGGCAAGGACCCATTTCTCTTTGGGTTGGTTATTTCCCTTCCTTCCGTCTAGGCCTGGTAGCACCCATTCTCTGCTCTGGGCCCAGAGTGAGCTTGGGCCATGCACATTGAACCGGGTGGGCTGTATGCTTTGTGCTTGTTCTTTTAATTTTTTTTTTAATTAGTAAAGCAACATGTGTTCACTGCACCAAAATCAAACAATAGAGAAGGGAGTGGATGTGTTTTCTAAGGGAGTTCCCCAGGGCTTGGCGTGTAGCTCAGGCCTGTGAAAGCACTGTCCCTTTCCGTGTGTGTGTGTGTGTGTGTGTGTGTGTGTGTGTGTGTGTGTTTGCTCCACCTTTCTAGCTAGATGCTGAGTTGGAGAGGCAGCAGCGGCACCTTAGAAAACCCAGTCTGCAGTTGGTGTGACCCCATGATAGGTGTGTTCCATCAGCAGTAATTTTGCCTTGTTCTAGCAGCCACCTGGTATATGCAGGGCTAGGGGAGGACAGGAGTCAGACTGTTCTCACAAATCTGGGGTTCTAGGGCCACAATCACCCAACAGTGAAGTCCATTCTGAGAGCCTCCTGGTGTTGTGTGTCATGCTTTAGGGACAGGGTGACCTCTGAGACTCACCCTGACCATTCCAGCCTCTCTGAATGCACAGCCTTTGTCGACTCTTGGCACCCACCTCTTCACCCTTCCCCACTCCCATCCCCTGCCTCACTAGAAAGGAAAGCCTGGCACCTAGACATCCTCATTGCCTCAGGAGGGAAATGTCACAGCCCTCTTCTGGGGCTTGGGGTGAAGTGGAGAGTTCTAGTGTTTGAAACAGAGAATTTGGACATTTCGCAGAGCCCTTTCTTTACCTAACTCAGTCAGTAAGGTAACAGGAGTGAACAGTTTGATGACCATTTGAACTTCACTTGACCTTGTCCCCTGATTCACCCGTTCAGCTGTTGGGATCTGCCAACTGGCTATGCACTTCTGGGTCTTTGACTGGTAACCTTTCATACACAGTTAGCAGTGCTGGCCCCGGAATGGGCGGGGCCATATGCACCGTATCTATTTAGGTTCCATTCAGCCATCAGTTCCATGTAGTTTCTCATTCTCCGTTTCAGCTCAAACCCAGTCCTCCCCAAATATTTTTTGAATACTTACAGTATGCAAAATACTTGGCTAAGCTCTATTGTGAACAGAGCTGATGACCAGGCACTTGGTATACAGCTGGCACTTTGTAAAGACTTAGTAAATGGAGTCCCAGGAGTTCTGGAGTTTACACGGCCAGAAGAAAATGTAGCTATCCTGGGTCAAAAGACAGGTGTTGTCTTTCTCAGGGGTCTCAGGGTTGAAAGATAGGTGTTGTCTTTCTCAGGGGTCTCAGGGTTGAAAGACAGGTGTTGTCTTTCTCAGGGGTCTCAGGGTTGAAAGACAGGCGTTGTCTTTCTCAGGGGTCTCAGGGGTTTCAGTGGAAAATCTGAACCCCTTTGTGCCTGCCATAAGCCTGCCTCTCCTCTTGGGTAAGTGATGGCCTGGAAAGGCAGGCATCTTCCAGGCTCTCTTTTTCCTGTTGGAACCTGGGGATTTATTTATTCAGCAATCATTTCTTGAGCACCTTCTGTGAGCCACACATTGTACTAGTACTGGGATAATGAAGACTGCCTCCCTCACTGACCTCATCGGAAGCTGCACAGACTGAGTAAGGCAAAGGAAGGGCTCTGTGAAATGTGCAGCTTTGCCTGCTGCCGCCTAGGGGACCAGGGAGCTTGCCAGCCCCTCATACATCCCACCTAGAGGCCCCCCTAAAATGAGCCGTGTCCTTGACCCCTCATCACACCCACACCTCTCTCTGTTCCTGGCCAACCAGGCTTTACTTGACTTGGAATAAATGGCTTCCTGGCTTCTCCCCACGCAGCCTGTTTCTGGGCCAGGGTTTGTTTGAGGCCCTGTTTGGCTATTGTTAAAAGTGGGCAGCTTTGCTCAGAAAGGTCAGCATGAGAGACGAGAACAAAGAGATCTTTCAAGCTGGCCTCTGGCAGGGCAGCCAGGAATGGCTCGGAAAAGCCCCACCTCCACCTGGCACTGGCAGCTTCAGAGCTGGGACGGGATTGCTCAGGCTCGTGGCCATCTGCAGAACCCTGGAGAAGCCCTGTATGCCTTCTCATTTCTCAGAGGGGTAAGCTGAGGCAGAGGGGCATTCCCACCATCACTGGGGCATTCCCAGGTCAGTGTTAGCTGGGATCCCAGATCTCTCCCTCTGCAGCCCTGGCCACCGGGACCTCTGCATTGGTTTTTTTCTTGAAGGGCATTCAATAAAAATTGAGATTTATCCAAAACATGCCTGAGGGTGATTATTTGGCTTGCTAAAGAATTCCTGGATGGTTTACATGCCAAAATCCCTTATAGATTTGAAAATAGTAAAAAGACACAACTTTTAGATACAGAATCTTAAGATGCGTAAGATGCAGTGCTGATTCCTTAATTGCACGTGTGTTGTGTATGTGTGTGTGTGTGCATGTGCATGTGTGTGTGTGTGTTTGTGCTGGGGGGAGTCTGCATTTCTCCCAAGCTTCCAGGTAATGCCAGTCTGCTGGTCCAAGAGTGTTGATGATGTAAAGTCTAAAGGCTGAGCTCATTCGACAATGCAGAGAGAGGACAGTCCTTGCGGTAGAGTGGGAAGAAGGGGCCACAGTCATTCTTGGCTCTGGCCTCCTGGTAGCAGCCTGGGTCAGGCTGCCAGGGAGGAGGCTGGCAGGTAGCCCACAGAGTGGAAAATCACCCATAGGTCCCAGGACCTACTGGCCTCCTCTGGGCCACACGGCCCTGGGCATCCCCGGAGTCCAGCCGTCTTCAGCCTGCTGCTGTTGTGTCCAGCTCCCAGGGTTGTCCCAGACTGACATCCCAGAATCAGTCATTTCTTTTCTCTTCCAGGAGTTCATGAGGTCTGTCTTTTTACTCAATTTACTGCAGTCCGTCTTTTTCTTCTCTTCTGCTGGTGGCTGGTGCCAGGCTGTCCCCTTAGCTGGCCTGGCCTATGGCCTGCTCTCTAGCTCTGGGTTATTTTCTGAGACAGAGGCCTCAGTGGAACCAAAGAAGTTTCTTGTGGGGGGCCGAGGCCTATCTTTGAGCTTGGTTAGTCTACCAGAAATCCTGTTCTTCTGTCCTCTGTGGGACAGGGGACCGGCAGGAGGAAGGTGGTCACAAAGCTGGAGGGACACTGCAGGCACTTGTGTCCTCTGTCGTACTCATTAGCTCCCAAACTTCCATGCTTTAATGTAAATCATATGATCTTCAAGACCCAAACGAGAAGGAGAAAGGAAAAGAATATTTAATGAGCCTCTACCACATGCCTGGGTGTGCTTGGGGCTTTATGTATGTCATCTTCCTAAAGCACTATGAGGAAATGAGAAGAGACTGGGACTTAGGGAGGCTGCCTCACTTTCCCAAGATTACAGACTTGAGGACTGGCTTGCAAAGCTGGGGTTACTGTGTCAGATTGTCCCTTCTGAAGCCTGACTTCTTAGACTAGGAGAACTAGAAGACCCTGGGGCATCCCCTAAACCAGTGGTTCTCAGACTTGAGTGTGCATCAGAACCCCCCTGGCAATCTGATAAAGCCCAGATTGCTGGGCCCCACCCCAGAGGTTGTTTTTTTGCTTTTTTTTTTTTTGAGACAGAGTCTCACTCTGTTGCCCAGGCTAGAGTGCAGTGACGTGATCTCAGCTCACTGCAACCTCAGCTTCCCAAGTTCAAGCAGTTCTGCCGCCTCAGTCTCCGGAGTAGCTGGGACTACAGACACACACCACCATGGCCTGACTAATTTTTGTAGTTTTAGTAGAGATGGGGTTTCACCATGTTGGCCAGGCTGGTCTTGAACTACTGACCTCAAGTGATCCCCCAGCCTTGGCCTCCCAAAGAGCTGTGATTATAAGTGTGAGCCACCACGCCTGGCCCACCCCAGCGTTCTTGATTCAGCAAGCCTGGGTTGAGGGGGTCTCAGAATTTGCATTTCTAACAGGTCCCTGGGATACCAATGCTGATAGTCCAAGTACCACATTTTGAGACCCTCTTGTCTGAACTATCATTTCTGGCCAGGCATGGTGGCTCATGCCTGTAATCCCAGCACTTTAGGAGGCTGAAGTAGCAGGATCACTTTAGTCCAGGAGTTCAAGACTAGGCTGGGCAACATAGTGAAACCTCATCTCTGCAAATAAATAAAATAAATGATCATTTCTTAGAGTGTGGGACAAATACTTCTAGTGACACACAATGTAGTTTTAAGTGATGTGCACACTAACTTTAAAAAAATACTTTTTAAAAATACTAACTTTAAAAAAATACTTGTTTGAGATACTCAATCTTGGTACCCCTTTGGTGGTAAGTTATTATTAAGGTGAGTCATGTACTCACCTTAAAAGAAGAAGGAAGATATAAAGAAAAGTATGACATAAATAATAATGGTGATATGCAGCTGGTGGTAAACGTGGTGAATGTGGCATGCAGACTACAGAAGTCTGGGAGACACTGAGCAAAGCAAAGTCCTCATTTTACAGACCGCATCCAGACTTGATGGTCTCTAAGGGGACTAAGATTCCCTGTCCTGCTTGTCCTTCCCGAGTCTTCAGGGCACTTGGCAGGGTAGGGAAGGTCAGTGTAACTCTGACCATACCCCAGGGGTCTCCATTCTTAACCCTGAAAACAAGGGTCCCTGTTTGTAATGTTGGTAGTTTGCACATTTTTTGCTTGTGTGTCCTGAGGCCAGAGCTTTCCAGAAGGCAAGGGACTTGATCTGCAAACATGTCCTTCTGTGGCTCCCAGGCCCCAAAGCCTCCAGGAGTCCGTTTTGTGCATGAAGTTGAAGAAGGGGCTTATGTGACTTTCCTGGCTGCCAGCTTTGGCTGTTCACCATCCATGATTTTAATTTTTCTACATTTTCTAAAGCCGGCCTGGCAGCCTCTGCTTTCCCTTGTGCGGTGTGATCCGGGGAACCCCCTGAGCAGATGAACAGGAACAGCCTGAGGACATGTTACATGGCAGGAGCTGCTGGGGCAGAGCTTTAGGAACACTGGAGCGATACACCTGGCTTTCAGGAGGCCATGCTGTGCGAGGATCAGACCTGCAGGTAGAAAATGACCTTGAGAGGAGATACTTGCTTCAGAAGAGGAAGTAACAGGCAGGGCAGCATGGAGAGGGGCCTGGGGAAGTTTCGAGGAGGAGGTGACACTGGAACTGGCTTTTGAAGGATGAAGTGGGGAAAGGCCATGTGAGGCAGTAGGAGAAGCCAGTGATGAGACATGACATAGGGAATTGTGGAGGTTCAGAAAGGACTTGCTTGAGTGCAGGGGGCTGAGGTAGGAGAAAGGTGAGGGGCAGGCCCCACGGCCTCAGGAAGCTATGCTGAGGGCCTAGACTGCATTCTATGAGCCCTGGGGCCGCTGTAGGGGTAGACCTGCAGAGGGTCCAGGTGACCTTCCTGCATCCACTAGACCCCCAAGGAGCAGAGGGAGCAGCTTTTCACATTGCAGGCCACAACCTGTTAGTGGGAATGCAAGATTTATTTAGTGGGCTGCAGCCAGCATGTTACAAAACGGGGATAGAGGGAGAAGGAAAACAAAACCTCAGTGTCGATTGCACATAGGAGAGATGGATATTGAGTCGAGAAACTTCGGTTTTATGTCAGGGAAGTATGGATACTGGATTGCAATGTGAAATGTATTTCTCACTATGGCTCACACTTTTAAAAGCTTGAAAACTATTTTTCAAGGCACAGAAGGCTGACTGGAAGTGGTAAGACTGGCTGGTGTGGTCATCAAGGCCCAAGATGAGGCAGGCCAGCCTGGGGCCGTGGTACTAGGGACAGAGAGGGGAGGATGGAATCCAGCATTGACCAGATACAGCAGGTAAAGCTGGAGAATTTGGGGCTGACTCAGGTCAGAAAGCCTGACACCAGCCCAGGCCTCTTGGACCAAGGTTACGTCTTGTTTGAGATACTCAATTTGGTACCCCTTTGGTGGTAAACCGGAAGCCCAAGTTGCTGGGGGGGGTAGAGGGGAAGGGACTAGGGGAAAAGGGATCCTCCCTCCTGTTCGTTGACGTCCTGGGCCTCTAAAGCCCTGGTGTGACAACTCTTAACTTTTCACTCCTGTTATTTAATGTGTTCAAATAAAACTCCAGCAGGAGCTCCTCCTGGGGTCTGCAGGTGTGCTGAGAGCATCCTTGTGGGAGCTAGGCTGGTAACGATTCTACTTCTGCTGTCCTCCCACCAGGAACATCGTGAAGGGCATGAGAGAGCTCCGGGAGGTGCTGCGGACCGTGGAGACCAAAGCAACTCAGAACTTCAAAGTGGTAACGTGGGGTGCTGGCTCTGCTGGCTTATTCAGGAGTCACTTTTGGTGGGAGACAGCAGCAGTCCTTGCAGTGAGCCCCTGAAGTAGGGCTGGCAGTAGGTCTCCTGCCCATTCGTGGAGGAGGTTGGTAATCAGTGTCAGCATCCTTTCCCACCCAGCCAGGGAGGTGCAGCCTCCTCTCTGCAGCACTGCAGATAGCCCCTCACGTTAAATCAGATGTCAGATCTACTGCCAGCCCTTCTCTGGGCAAACTGTGTTAACACAGTTGCTACCACCACTAGCAAGGTGCTATGTGAATTTTTAGGGATTTGTTTATGGTCCTAATAAATAACGTTGACCCTGTTTGCCTGCCCCAGCATCGGCCTGCCCTCCTAGGCCTTAGTTCATCAAAACCAGAGCCACAGCTGCTTCTTATGCTATAATTCTCAGTTGAGTATCAGAAAGGCATCTGGGAAGGAGAGCTGCCCATGCCTGTGGTTTTATGCTCTTCCCAACACTGCAAGGACCCTCTGAATACTCAGAGCGGGGCTGGGCTCCATGGGGCCAGGAGAGGGAGGAAATGCTCCTCTTGTCTAGGAAAGGAGAGAAAAGATGAGGTAGGAGCCATCCGAGGCCAGCAGAAGGGTGGGAGCCCCAGTGTGGGAGGGACTGAAGGAGCAAGGGGGCTCCTTGGGAGTGGGGTTGGGGGGCCTACCCAAAGGGCCACACATTGCAAGGGGGGCAGATTCAGCTGGGTGATGGGCGGAGGGCATTCTAGGTCATGCTGGGGTAGAGCTGACAACTGTGCCTGGGTCTGAGTGCTTCCCTCTCTGCCAGATGGCAGCCAAGCACCTGGCAGGGGTCCTGCTGCACTCCCTGAGTGAGGAGTGCTACTGGAGCCCCCTGTCCCACCCTCTGCCTGAGTTCATGGGCAAGGAGGAGAATTCTTTGGCTACACAGGCCCTGCGGAAACCTCACCTCTATGAAGGAGACAAGTAAGTTCTACCCCCCCAACTGCACCACGCCAGCCTCACATCGCATGCAGGGTTTGGTCCCCAGAGGTGGCCCCCTCTTCACCCCATGCTCCCCTCCAGTCTCCACTCAGCATACTGCCAGGCAGCCTCCTTAGTCTCAGCAGGAGCCAGATCAACTAGAGAAGGCAGGTGTTGGGATACACGTTGTGGAAAGAATCCTATAAGTCACTTGGAAGCCAAAGAAATCATTTGGAGCTTACCTGTCTTCCCAGTAGTCTTGTCTGATACACCTCTCTTGTGTGTGCCGTTCATCGAAGGTAGGGCCTGTAGCCAACCAGTAGAGTGTAGTTCTGGCTCTTCCCTGCTCCTTGCCCCGGCTGTTCCCTGCAGTGCTGGTGCTGGGAGGAATGTTTCCTCCTCAGGAGCATCCATAGTATTCCAGCCCAGCAGTCACCGCCCACCGTAGCCTTTTGGATCCATAACTCTGGGGCAGGTGGTATCCGGTGCCCATGAATTATGCAGGAAGGGGTCACCTTACAGGTCTGGTGCTGACTCCGGGGCAGAAGGCTGGCATGGTGGGTCAGTGGTGCTGTTTGGTGTTGTGCGTGCTCTAGCCAGGCCTGTCATTTGTGTCTTTCAGCCTCTACTGCCCCAAGGACAACATCGAGGAAGCCCTCCTGCTCCTCCTCATCAGCGAGTCCATGGTAAGCTCCAGGACATCCTTCAGGGGTCTCTGGCCCTCTGACCCTATGGGGTAAGGCTGTGGGGCCCAGGTGCAGGTCACCTGTGACCTAGCCAAACTCTGTCTCTCAGGGAGACTCCCAAACTTGGCCCTGGCCCCCCATACTGTAGGCAAGTCTTGCTCATTAGGTTTGGGACTGGCTGCAGAAGGCTTCATTTGGAGGCCTGCATTCTGTCCCCAGATAAGTAGGGACCGAGTGCCTGAGGCCCCATCTACCTATTTTGGGATTAAAAAGATGATCATCAACAAGGCAACAGTAAAATGTTACGTAGCTGTGTTCTGTAAATGTTACATTGCTGTGTTCTGCCGTGACAGATAAGAGAACATGGAAGGTAGGGAATGGAAGGAACATGCACTTTGGAGTCAGAAAGTCTAGATTCGGGTTCCAGTTCTGCATGTTAACTGAGGGCTGGGGCAAATCACTCATTTTTTCTGAGCCTTCATTTCCTCCGCTGTAAGATGACAGTACTCACAAAGGTAAGTGTGCCTATGAAAAGAGTTCATTCATTCATACAACACCTATTTCTTGAGCATCTACTTGGTACCAGGACCTGTTCTAGACGCCAGAGATGTTGCAGCAAACAACACGGAGAAAAGTCCTTTCCCTCATGGAGCTAGCATTCTAATGAGGAAAATGGGCAGTAAATTAATCAAAAACCGCAATATGCAGGATGTCCATGCATGAGTGCTACGGGAAAAGAACACAGAGGAGAAGACAAACACACTAGACAAAGCGTATGCGAATTTGGCTGTTTAGACTTTTCCACAGGACCCATGGCTCATGTCCTGGGCAGGAAGATGAGGCAAACACATGCATATGGACACATGTACACACTGGTGTATGCGCGGATATGCTGGCCATGGTACCAAGCAATGTTTTCACAGGGCAAAGCACTTTGGGGGCTCAGCAAAGGAGAATGCAGTGTGGTTGTGTGGTTGAGGAGGTGGTAAGATGAAGGATGGACTAGACTGGTCCAAAGGGGGACAGGAAGAGTGGGGCAGGAGCAGCAGAAGCCAAGCACAGAGGAGCCATTTACACAGTCAGGTCCAAGTCCTCCAACCAAGGGGCCCATCAGAGCTGGTGAGCTGGGAACCACTGGGTTGAGAAATAGGTTTTTTAACAAACAATGCATCTGAGAGCAGTGTGTGGATGCAGAGGTTAAGAAACCAAGACCCCATGAGCAGGATCCCTGAATAGCCAGAAACGAATGTCCCCTTGGATATCTGGGACTATGCAATGCCAGGGCTTGCTTAGAGAGCCTTGGTAATCAGGTTGCCTTTGGTGCCTCAAGCATTGCAGCAAGTAGACAGGAGCAGGCGCTGGTCTTCGGGGCAGAAGGATTGCATCCTGCCTCAGTCGGGGCTGGCCTGTGTCGGATCTGAGAGTTCCTGTGTAGGGTGTGGATATTTGGTTGGGGGTGCCAGCTGGACAGGGCGTTGTACTAAAATGTTTGCCTGTGAGGTGGGTAAGTGGTTGCCCAGGGGAGAGCCATCTCACTCGTGAGCAGCTGTGGCGCTAGAGTGTCCATGTGCCACATCTGATTTTCATGGGAGAACACTGTGCTTTTTACAGAAAACGGGCCCTTACTCTGACCACATACTGAACCCTAGTTTTGTATTATGGAACCCCAGATGCAAGCCAGTACTCCCATCCCCTCTCGCCCATCTCATCACTTCCACCCTTGGGTGAGACTGCACTGAAATACCATTTTTTTTTTTTTTTTTTTTTAAGACAAAGTCTCCCTCCATCACTCAGGCTGGAGTGCAGTGGAGCGATCTTGGCTCACCGCAACCTCTCCCTCCCAGGTTCAAGTCATTCTTCTGTCTCAGCCTCCTGAGTAGCTCCTATTACAGGCACACGCCACCATGCCCAGCTAATTTTGTGTATTTTTAGTAGAGACAGGGTTTCACCATGTTGACCAGGCTGGTCTCGAATTCTTGACCTCAGATGATCCACCCGCCTTGGCCTCCCAAAATGCTGGGATTACAGGCATGAGCCGCTGGACCTGGCCTAAACATTGGTTATTTTTTTTAGCCTTTGTGTACTGAGGGTTCCAGTGTAATTTACAGGTAGGTGAAAGGCTGAAAACAGGGCCATTTGTCAAGTCCTTTCTCAGCCAGGGAGGTTCCAAACTGATTAGGTGAGCATTGTGTTGAGTCATATGAAATTGCCAATTTTCAATTGTTTATGACCTACAGAAATAACAGTTTCATATAGTTCAGTCTAATACTATATGTTCCCATCTTACAGATGACAAAAGTGAGGTCCAGGACAGGTATGGCTGTTGGTCAAGGTCACATACTAATAAGTCTTGAAGCCATGACTCGAACATGTCCTTCTCCCTCAGCAGTTTCTAAGCCACAAGACGCAGGGCTCCTGGACCTCCATCCTGATGCTTCCCTTGTCCACTGCTCTGATCCTTGGTATTCTCAAGTGTAAAAGGCCAGGAGATAACTTTGGGGATCAGAGGATTTTGTAAACAGGGGCAAGCCTATTAGGGTGAAGATGGTCATAATTTTTCTCCTGGTAGGGAGTGAGGCTGGGCTCTGCCTTCTCAAATCGTTTTCTGTGGCCTCTGCTTGAGGGTCCTCAGGACAGAGTTCAGATGCCTTTCAGTTAAGGCTACCCACCCACCCCCAAACCCTCCAAGCAGAGAATGGCCTTTTACAAAAACATGGCCCATGCCTGGAGCCAGGTGGGTTTTCCTGAGTATGCGGTCTCCTCCAAGCAGCTCTTTCCCTTTTGCAAGACAGTGTGGCTGGCAGCCTGCCTAGGAGACTAGAGGTTGGGGGTGGGCAAGTCTGGGTCAGCTGGCCAGGCGGTGTCCTGGGAGATTCCTTGTGGCACACCAAACAGAGGCGCTGCCCAGACACTGTTTGCAGTGAGAATGGGAGGAGGTGTCTTTCATGGGGCTGGCTGGTTTGTTTCCCCTTGCTCACACCCAGCCTGTTAGACATTCAGAAACTTGAGGGATTTGGGGGAGAGCATTGGCAATGAACTTAGCTTCAGTGTTTCATCTGCAGTGACCTTTTCCCCTGGGTGCTGTGGGTCTGGCGTCTGTGGCTGGGAATGGTTTTGCAGAGTGGCCAGACCTGCCTTTTCTCCTGCCTTTGTTTTAAATTCTCCTTCCCTCCAGTCTCATTCTTGATTAGTGAGAGGACTAGGGTATGGGTTCCACTCCACCAGCCTCTCAAGTTCCTGCCCTGATGCTTCTCAGCTGAACCCCAAGACTCCATGTACCTGCAGGGTTTTCCTCATCTCCCTTTGATGTTGGCTGGGTTTGGCTGCAAATGAGGGGCTTGGGGAGAAACCTCTAGAACAGCAGCTGGTGGCCTTGGCTACTACTTAGGCTCTTCTAATACCTGCAGAATGCATTATGCTACAGTGAAAGCTCTTCCCGCAGAGCGAACCCCGGAGGCATCATCATCATTGCATCCACCTCTAGGACGTCCAGAGCAGCTGCTGCAGGAAACGGTGTTTGCAGGCTTCCTTGTTTTGTGGTTTGGAGCTCAGAGTAGTGGCTGTGTGGTGTGGGGCTGCTACCTTGGATATGGTTTTTATTACAAGCTGACTGTGAGATCAGAATGAATGAGGGAGACCTTTTCTTTCAAGAGGTACATAGAAACCTTACTAATGCTTTCACAGGAATGCAAAAGGGATATGAGATGTAACTGGTTGAAGATGAAACTCAGTCCAACTGGTTTTGGACCGAGTTTTGAGTCTTTGGGGCCAAAATGGCATTTAAAAATTCATCTACTCATCGTTGATTCATTCATCCATCCGGCCATCTGCCTTCCCATCCATTCTCCATCCACCCATCCTCCAACCCACTATTCATTCATCCAGCTACCACTCATCCATCTACCCACCCACCAACCATGCATCCCCCTACTCATTCATCCATTTATCCATCCACCTCCCATTCATCCATCTACCCTTTCTTCCATCAATCCCCCATTCAGCCATCTACCTACCAACCCTGCATCCACCTACCCATTCATCCATTTATCTATCTACCCACCATGTATCCATCCACTCATTCCCTCATCTATCCATCCACCCACTTTCCATCCATCTAATCTTGTTCAAGCAGCTGCATCATGCGGGGCCATGCTCAGCACTGTAAAGGTGATGATTAACAGTTCAGTCATAGTCCCTGTCCCAAATGGACTCCCATTTACTGCAGTTTGTACCCAGGGATGTGGAGGAAATCCTGGTCTCCAAATCAGAATGACTCTAGTCTGCTGAACCTCAAATGTAAAATCTTGTTTTTGAAAGAACCATGTATCAAACCAGCCTGATTTTCTCAAACAGTTGGGGAACTAGGAGATACAGGTATCAGAGCTTCTAAAATACTGATCTGGGGCATAAAAATATGTGCTAAAGTAAACTGAACCCTTGAATCCCTGTTTCTTTCAGCTAGCAAACAAGTTGCTGCCGGTACATGCTCTTAGAAATGGAAAGGGTACAGAGTCCTGGTGTTGAGAGAGGGGGTAGATGGGTGAGTCTCTGAGTCCTCTCAGACTCTCAGATTAACAAACTTTGTGCCAGGCCCAATGCTGGGCATCTGGCTATTTGAATCTTGAATTTACCATTTGCAATCTGTGTGGCCAGGTTGAGTTTCTTACCCACCTGAGCCTCGGTTTTCTCTTCTGTCAAATGGAGCTAATAAGGGCTCTCTTGTAGGACTTTGGTGGAATAAATAAGAAAATGAATGTGAAGGTACCTGGTACATTTTAGTTGTTCAATATGTGCTCATTTTCTCCTGATAAATATTTGATTCTGACTTAGTTATTTTTGAAAACATTTAGGTTCAGGTCTGGTTGGGATATCCAGGATAAATTGGATTAAGGATGCCTTTCAGTTAACAACAACAAGAAAGTGCTTCCTGGGCTTTATTCCATTAGGGTTTCAGCAGATGAACACAGATTGTTCCAGCTTTTGGGACCTGGTTTGCTCTTACACAAGGGCTGAGGTGGTGAAGGGTCTGATAACACTGCCAGCTTAGAACTCTTGGTTCAGTGGAGGTGGGAGAGCTTCTCTCTCTCACTGGCAAAAAGAGCTGTGATTTCTGCTGTAGGAGCCTGACTCAGCAGAAGCTCGGAGGCTGGCATGGGCCTGGCCTGGGTCACTGGGTGGATGGGACATGTCACAGAGCATGTTATTTCTTGGCTCTGTGGACTGGCAGCTCAAGAGCCAGTGGTAATTATGTCCGCTGGTGAGGGACAACAGCACAGGGGGAGCATGACAGCATCCTCCAGGGAGGGGGCAGGTGCTGGGTACAGATGCTGCCAAGAGACTTCTTTCCGGGGTAATTTGGTGGGGGTGGGGGGAGTGTCAGCAGCAGGCCCTCAGCTTTGTTCCTTGGCCAATGAAGAGCCTGGTTTTGAAAATGGGGTTGATCAGGGCCTTGGACTTGTTGTACAAAGAGCATGTTCTTTACAGAAAAGCAGCACCTAGGGTCTAATGGGGGAGACCTGGTTTTGTGTTTTGCTTCAGTTCTTTTATAAGTAGAGCCAACCCAGGGTCTCTTATGGCATGGATGAGGCTATTGGGCACTTCCTTGGAGGTACCTGGAGCAGGGAAGGAGCCAGGAATGAAGTCAGAATGTCTAGGCTCTAATTTAGGTCCCAACCCCCTGTCTTGTGTGCATTGGGCAGCTTACCTGGCCTCCCTCAGTCTTCTCATCTGTAAAATAGGCTGAGAGTACACAGAAGATGATTGTGAGCATTTTGAGATGCCTCACAGAAAGTGTTCCACACGGTAATTCCCCTTCCTTCTCTTAGAGTGGAGCCCTGTTTGCGTCCAAGGTTAGAGAGGAGAAAGACGGCTGGGCAGAAGGAGAGGTTAGTGCTGCCTGTGGCCCTGCAGCCACCGAAAGGTCAGGACTGGTCTTGCATCTTACCAGGTTGGGAAAAGCTGGCAGAGGAGCCCCCAGGCAGCTAGAGCTCACGCAAGCAGCAATGGCCCCAGACTGGCCTACTAGGGGCCTGGAGGGTGGTTCAGCCTCAGCTCCCTGGGATCTTGTGCAAGGTAGTTCATCTTCTGGAGCTCAGTGTCCTCATCTACAGAGGGTGGGGGGCAGTCAGTGGTTTCATCCCTGCCCCACCATGATGTTACTGTGAGGACAGATGGGACGGTGGATGTGATAGTTCAGCTTCTGAAAGAGTAATGCAGGCTGGGCACGGTGGCTCACGCCTGTAATCCCAGCACTTTGGGAGGCCAATGTGGGCAGATCACTTGAGGTGAGGAGTTCAAGACCATCCTGGCCAATATGGTGAAAACCCCATCTCTACTAGAAATACAAAAAAATTAACTGGGCATAGTGGTGGGTACCTGTAATCCCAGCTACTCAGGAGGCTGAGACAGGAAAATCTCTTGATCCCAGGAGGCGGAGGTTGCAGTAAGCCAAGATTGCACCACTACATTCCAGCCTGGGTGACAGAGGGAGTCTCTGTCTCAAAAAAAAAAAAAAAGGCAATGCATGTTGTGTGCATAAGGCTGGATATTTGACCAAGAATATCCCTTTCCTTAGGTTTCTCATAGGCCAGCCTGCCTGGGGAAAATAGAGGTTTCCTCACAGGCATTTTTGGGATATCTCATATTTGCTTCATGGATACTTGGTCAAAGACCAGAAGTGTGTTATGCTCTCAGTACTGAGCTGTTGGGTAATGGGTATATGGGGACTAGCACTTGTTTCTTTGGCTTCTCCTCTTCTGACCTGCTAGAGGACTTGCAGTGAATGTTCTTTAGTCTAGGAGGGGCTATCCTAGGAGATCAGCCAGAAGGACAAAGGCTAGGAGCAGGACAACTACATGAGCGCTAGGATTAAATCCTGGGATTAAGTGCTTGGATTAAACAGAGCAGTGTGTCCGCAGCAGTGGGCAGCCTTGGGGTGGTTGTGGGGGTTATGGCAGCGAGCACTAGGCAAGGAGAAACTAGAGAATATTCTGCCATTATTCTAAGAACAGTGAGGAAGAAACAGTGAGAAGATTTAGTGTTCATGTACGACTTTAAGGGTCACAAGTGCATTCACATCTGTTACTGCATTTGATCTAGAGGATTTTCTAATGAAAGCAAGATTCTGAAGCTACTTCAATGGTGGAAGGGAAAGAATATGGCTGGTACTAGGTCAGAGCTACTGCCAGAGCGTGGGGCTGCACCATGTGGCCTGAGGGCAGTGAGCCAGGGAGGAGGGAGCAGGACAGCTGTGGGTTGTGGGAAGGAACTGATGCTCTCATAGTGTCTGAGGCCCTGGCCTTTGAAGCTGCCCCTGGCCCCTGAGCTGCACATGAATTCTGTTCTGCTGTGGCTCACCCACCAGCCCCCACGCCTGCCTTTTTTCTGTCCCATTTCCCCCATCCTGCCCTGTTGCCATGGTTACACACACAGGCGCTGCCCAGCAACCACCAGGAATATTTTACTGCAGTCCTGCCCCAAAGCCATAGTAACTGCTCAGCCCACTTTGGCTTCTGGCTGGGGAATCATGCCCCTCTCCTGCACGGGTCCCAGTTCACACAAGTCCTTAGGACCCCCAAGGAGCCTTCCTGGCTGTCCGCCTGTTGACGCCCTGTCACCAGCCTGAGGATTTGCGCTGCTGCTGGTGCTGGGATGATCCTCTCTTCTGCTCCTTTTCTTCTGACCTAATTAACACCCAGTTCTGAAAATCTACCCCTCCCTCTGCCAGACACACATTCAGACACTGTTCTCTTAAAGGTCAAGGTCTGAGGTGGACAGAGGGAAGTTTCCACTCCAGGCCCAGAATGTTTCTTGAGTGTGATGCTCTGCAAAGGCAGGTTGAGTCAAGTTCTGTGTATGAGGCTGTGCCTGGGGCCAAGAGTCTAGCCATGAGCAAGAACTGGTGAACCAGATGGGGGTGTGTGGGCCGAGGTGTGGGCCAGGTTGCAGGAGCACAGGAGAGGCCTGACCTCTCCTGGTGAGATGGTGCTATAGGAAGGTGGCCCTGAATGAAGTTTTAAGGAGCTAGAAGGTGTCCTGGTTGACAGAGGGAGCTGCAGCGTGACCAAAGATGGGCCAGTGACTGTAGGGACCAGCAAGGGGTTCCCTGTCACTGGAGAGAAGCAGACCAGTTAGGCGGCCACAGAAAGGACTTTAGACTTTATCCCGACGGCTCACTGCTCACTATCCCCTGAACAAAACTGGTCTGCATGGGCGGGCAGGTGGATCCCCAGACCCTGGTTTTGCCCAGCCAAGCTTCTTCCCACCCCTGCAGACCGCCTGGCCTCACCGCCTTCCATCATAGCCTCTCCCTCCCACCCAAATTCCAGGTCAGCTTCCGCTTGGGGATGCGCATCCTATACTGCTGCTCCTTCCTGGTCTCCCCACGGCAGGGCCTCCATGTCCCCATCCTCTCACTCCCTAGCCACTCCGGCCTGGTGGAGGCCGCCCCTGTGGGTCCCCACCCTGGGTAGCCGGAGCTGGGGAGCTGCTGGAGGTGGGGGAGTGGGGCGGTTCATCACTGGGGATAGAACGAGGGCTGTATTCCTGCTTGGCTCAGGGAACTAGCTCCTGCCAAGCCTCTCCCTAGAATTGCTTCTCTCTTCCTGTTGGTGGCTATGTGGGTGGACTTCACTGGGAAGGAGGGGGATTTCTTGGCACCTTCTTTCTCCACTCCTCTCCTTCAACCCTTTGGAGCTCCTGACTGGCTCCTGTTCCGCAGGCTGACTCCAGTGCTCAGCCTTGCCGGGATTTCCAGGCATCTCAGCACCTCTCCTGGGCCATCTGAGTCCATTGGGAGCCTGGGCGGCACTCACCAACTGTGGCAGCGGGGCAGCCATCAGAACCCCTGGCCACCAGTCTCTCAGTGACTGAGCTGTCCCCCCAGGGTGAGTCACCTCCTTGGGTCTTGGAGGTGTTTTGGCTTCCAGAGGCCTCTGGGAGGACACACTCCAGCCTTGCACTGCAGGACACACCCAGAGCCTGTGGTCTGGAGGCCTCAGGGGCTTGGGCTTCTGCCACCAGCCCCTTACTGGGAGGAGGGGAGAGCAGTCCTGCCCAAGGCTGTGAGGCCCACTTGGTGTACTGGAGGGGTGGGGTGATTCTGATGAGGGAGACCTGGATTTTTAGGGCTGGCAGCTCCTTTTTATTCTGTCAGGAAGGCTGAATTCTCGGTCTTGAGGTCCTGTGTGGGGAAGCAGAGGAGGCCAAGTCCCATTGCACAGAAGGAGGCTTAGACAGAGGGAGGGAGATGCAGGAGAGAGCCCCATTTGGCAGAGGGGAGGGGGCAGGAGAAGGAAGGATGCTGGGGGCAGCCAGCAGCAGCATTTGCCCAGAGCCCAGCTCTGCCCAGCTCCGGCACAGCCTTTGGAGTGGGGGAGGGGATGTGACTGTTTCTGGCCCCAGAGCATCCTCTGCCTAGTCCCTGCCCCGTGGCTACTCAGAGACCCCTGCAGCTGTCTCTCCCTTTCCACCCTGTCTCTTTTGCCCCCAGGGTATAGAGGTGGGCAGGGGGGTAGGACCAGCTGCACAGACTGAAGAACAAAAGGATCCTACATACTTGATGGAGGGCTTCTGGCTTGGTGATGAGGAGCTCCCCTCTTGGAATTAGACAGAATTACCCACTCATATAGCACATTTCCCTCTCCTCCCCTCACCCCTAGCAGCCATCTGGCATCTCTGAGCTACTGACATCCCTGGTGCTGGATGCCAAGAGCAGAGTTCTTGAATGTGGAGAAGCTCTTTCTGGGGAGGGATGGAGGAGAGTTTCTGTGGTTGGAAGGAGCCAGGAGAGGGTCTGGACTGGACACAGGTGAAGGGAAAAGGGACTCTGGTAATGTCCTTGTCAAAGGGACTTAAGAGGCTGAAGCAGAAGAGAAGAGGGCACTGGGGGCCACAGCCCAAGCTCCCCGCAGAGCCACCTGCCCAGTCCAGGCACTTTCACATCTTAGCCGAAACTCTTGCTGTAATTCTGAGAATTGCAAACTCACCAGGGACTGTTCCATAAAATGACTGGCTTGTGCTCAAAAATGCCGGTGTCATGAGAGGGAAAGGTGGAGGGCCTCCTCCAGATGAAGGGGATTAAAGAGACATGGCACCTGAATACAGGGTATGATCCTGGACTGGATCCTGGAATGAGAAAAAGTAACCAACTGTAAAGGACAATAATAATTATAGAGAGAGGTCCATTGAGGAAGAGTTTTCGGTTATGATACTATTCTTGCAACTTTTCTGTTGGCGTGAAATTTTGCAGAACAACAAATTGAATATCAGAAGCTTGACCCCTCAGAACTGCTCCTTCACCCAACCTGGTCTAAGGGTGGAGGAGTTTCTCCCTTGGAGAGGGCCTTTGTGGAGATGGGAAAAGGCCGTTTCTGGCCTGGGGCAGTGGCAAAAGGTGATAGTGGCTGGGCCAGCAAGGCGAGGCCCCGTAAATTCAGACACCTGCTTGTCTTCTGTCCTCCTCTTTCTCAAACAATGTCCCACCCACAGGCAACTCGAGATGTGGTGCTGAGCCGGGTGCTAGAGCAGGAGGAGGAGCGGACAGTGAGCCTGAAGAATGCTGCAGCCATCTATGACCTCCTGAGCATCACCCTGGGCAGAAGGGGACAGTACATCATGCTCTCGGAGGTAGGGCCAGCCATGCAGCCCACCCCACTCCCTGGAGTCAGGCAGTCTGTAAAGGCACTCAGACGGAGCCATTGGTCCCTTCTCCACCTGTCACTCCCCTGCCAGGCTGCTCTGCTGCTTTGACCTTGGCAAGCTGTCAAGTCTGAATTCCTCATCTGTGAAATATGGGTAGAGAACCCACCTCACAAGGTTGCTGGGAAGAGTGCGTGTGAAAAGCTGAGAACAGTGCCGTGCGCAGTAATAATAAACGTTCACTGCTATTTTTATTGCCTGTCTACATTTTGAAAGCCCTTTCACAAATCTTCAATTTGCTCTTTGCCATCACCCTGTGAGATCATTCACATGTTAAGGAGGGGAACTGAGGTCCTGAGAGGGTGAGAGACTTGAGCAGGGTCACACAGCATGCCAGGGGCAGGAACTGGGTTTCTGCAGGGTGTCTCACGGGAGCCACCTGCAGGCCTCCTGCAGCCTCCCAAGGGCGCTGACTTGGGCAGTGACTACCCTGGAAGGGTACAGATGGCTGGGGTGGGAGGACCCCTGGTGGGCAAGTGCTGACTGTCTCCCCTCCCCAGTGCCTGGAGCGAGCCATGAAGTTTGCGTTTGGAGAATTTCACCTTTGGTACCAAGTGGCCCTTTCCATGGTGGCTTGTGGGAAGGTAAGGTCCAGGGGGTGCTAGGGGCTGCACACTCACCCTCAGGGGGCTCTGCTGAGGTGGATGGAGGGGATTTTCTGGCCAGGGGAGAGGGTAGGCATTATTCTGCAGCTGATTTGAACCTCTGGGAGAGTGAGGGGCGTGGGGTGGGCCACAAAGACACCTTGTGTGAATTCCTGTCCACGTGCAAGCCATGAGTGTGCCGGTGTGCAGAGTCTGTAGATGCTTTTCTCTGAGCATATATACATGCACAGGAACACTGTAGCCTTTTTGCTGGAGAGCTGATGATGTGACTGCATGTGGCGGACACAGGGTGGATCCAGGTGAGGGAACATTGTCCCTCTTGGACTGTAGCTCTCATCCTGTCCATCGAGCATGGTATCAGGAAAGGACTTGCTCGTGGACTGGAGACTTGCCTTGGAGGGGAAGGTTAAAAGGTGGAGCAGAGCAGCAGCACCCACGAGGGAGTTTGAGGGGGTACTGCATGACACATGTGGCCGGGGGCACCTGGGTAGAGACAGTGCCTGGCGGGACACTGGCCAGAGCAAGGAGTGGGCCTGAGTTCACTCTCTATCCACGCAGCTCTAGTACCGTCACCCCTGCTTTTTCCTCCGATCAGAATTACACTTACATAAGCCTCTATTTTAAGCAGTGACATGAAAGGAAAACCTTTCTGGAGCTGGGTACTGAGGATGTTGGGGCTGAGGATGCTACGAATGCAGGAAATAAGGTGGCATGAGCTTGCAGATTGTTCCAGGAGCTGTAAATACCCAGAGCCCTTTCATGGGGCTGAGGGAATTCCTCGCCCCCATGGCCCATCTGTGCCACATTCCATTTCTGGCCCCGCTGCTGTCTCTGAGGAGGGCCCTTCCAGCTTGCCAGTGCCTCCTCCACGCATGGAGGGTATGCCAGCTAGCTCGGGGCCTCAGCAGCCGAGGCAGGCCAGGTCTTGGCAGGGAGGGGGAAGAGGAACAGGTGCTACACCCTGGCCTCGGGAAGAGGCTTGCCGGGGAGCCTTCCCCGCCCCCAATCTGCTGGGGGCATGTCTTCCCAAACCTCCCCCCTCTTCCCCATCGCATCAGACACCCCACAGAGCATCTTGAAGTCACAGCATGATCTCCTTGGCTCTGTGCTCAGCAGGGTCTTGTCAAGACTCACGGGGATTCAGAACACAGGCGAGGCCCTGGCCCTCCAAGTGTTAGGGAGTGAGAGAAACCCTTCTACAGAACTGCAGGCAGAGGAGACAATGTGGACAATGGTGGAGGGGCTGGAAAGATGAGCCAGCAGTGGGGATGGGGACAGGAGGGTGTTGAAGGCACCGGTCTGCCTGGGCTAGTAGGACAGGGTGGGGAGGAGGTGGGGCTGAAGCTTCCATGGAGCCTGGGCAGACAGCTCACAGTGGCATAGGCAGTTTCTTCCTACCTCTGGGAAACAGAAAGCCCATCTAATCTTGGGACAGTGAGTATGGGCAGGAGAGGCCTAGGACCAGGACAGTGGTTCATACCCTTCTGTGGGTCATGGACCCCTTTCAGGAGCTAAGGAAAGCTGAGGCCACTGCTCAGAAAAATTCAGTGCACATGCAAGTTAGCTTTAAATCCTAGAGGGGCTCTTAGAAGCTCTCCAGGCTCAGTCAAAGGTGTTATGGTAGCCTGGGAGGTAAGGAGTCTTCTGCCCCTGACTAGCTGGACTCAGAGAGGTCCAGACCAGCCTGCCACCATCCCAGCATCCAGGGAACTGGTTTCTGGTCTTTGCTCCTTCACAGACCAGCAGGGTTGCCCTGGGAATGGGCTTGCATCAGGGACTTGAGATTGGCCAGTCCCTCATACATGAGGCTCCACAGGCTGGAGATGCTGTGCGTTCGGTGCAACCGGAGATTGTTCTGGAAAGCACTCTCTACCCTCCTTGGGAACCGTGCCCACCAAATCAGTCTGTCTGATTGTCCCAGGCATCCCTCAGGAGTGGCCAGACCTTGCCTTTGCTGAAAGCCTAAGGTGGAATCAAGGGTGTGTATCTGTGATTGTGCCTGAAAGGCCTTCCAGAAGGTGAATCTGGGCAATATAAATATATCTAACACTTCAACCTGCAGGAATAATGGATGAGTTCTGTGGCATGATTTAGGTCGTTCCTTCTCTTGGTCTCTGTGCTGCAATTGCATTGGCTGTGTTGCTAGGTAACCATCATGACAGGAAAAAAAAAAAAGCTGCTGCTCCGGCTGCTGAGTTCTCAGATGGCTCCTTAAATAGCAGTGTTTTTTAGTGTGCATGCGGGTAGGGTGGAATGTGGAGGGTCAGGGTTAGAGAACCCTGTATGGCAAGGATCCAGTCAGTAGCTGTGAGAAGGAGGCCGAGGAGAAGCCTGAGGCTTGCTGGGGTGTGGATGGAGGGGCCTTGGGAAGGGACTTGGAGTGGTGTTCCCAGGGCAGGGTCTCAGGAGGAGGTAGATAGCCTGACAGTGCTTTCAAGCCCCTCATGCACCCTGGCACCCGCCCCGTACCCCATGTAGGCTCCCAGCCTGCAGGAGCTGGTTGCCTGCTAACATGCTCTCGTGCTTGGCCTCCTACCCTTTTGTTTCTGGCGAGAGCCATGGGGGTGGTGGCCTTAGTTGCCTATCCCACCCTTTCTGTAGGGTCCTTTGAGGAAAGAGCCATTGCCTCGTCTCCCTTCCTGAGTGACCCCACAACCCCTAGCCCAGTACTGGGTCCAGAGCACACCCTTGGCTAAGACAATCGTCATTGACCTGTTAAGTCTGAGCCAAAGCCCAGGGAAATCTATCACGTCTGGGTTGAGAAAAGCTCTTCCTTAGATGGCAGGGAACAGGGGAGTCCAGCTGGAGGGAGGCGGGTGTCCAGAGTGGACACAGACCATTTAGGTCCTAGCTGTGCACCCGCCAGTTGCTCATACTCTGCTGTAGACAGATGAGCCTTCCAGAGCCTCTGTTTCCTTCCGTACCTCCAGAGTTGCTGGGGGGAGATGAGAACTAGTTAACAGTGGGAAGCTTGGCCCACAGTAGAGCCCAGTATACATGCGATTGTCATAGTTCCACACAGGTAAGTGCAGACATGGAGGTCACACAGGTGCAGGGGTGTACACACTGGGAGGACTGGTGCAGAGTTTCCTGGAAAAGGTTCTGGTAGAGAGAGAGAGAGAGAGAATGAGTTAGGGGTGGGCAGGGAAACAGGCCTCCTTTTTGGCCAAGGTGGTCATCATAGAGGCAGTGTAGGGTAGTGGTTAGAGCCAGGCTACATTCAAACCTCAGCTCAGCCGTTCATAGGCTCTGTGGCTTTGAACAAGCTACCTAACCTTCTCCGCATTCGGTTTTCCCATCTGTAAATTAGAGTCAGGGCATCTACATCATAGGATTGCTGTAAAAATTAAATCACTTGATGTTTAGAATGCACTTACAACAGGGGTCTCCAAACTTTTTCTGTAAAGGGTCAGATAGCAGACATTTTTGACTCTGCAGTCCCACCAGTCTTTTGCAGCTATTCTACTCTGCTACCATATCAGGAAAACAGCCAGAGACAGTATATGAATGTACGCAGTCCATTTATGTGTTCCAATAAAACTTTAGTTACAAAAATAGGCAGAGGGCCAGATTTGGCCTGTGAACTGTGTTTTGCCATCCCCAGACTTAAGACAATGCCTGCACATCCCAAGATCTGGATAAGTGTTTGCTGCTGCTGTTCTTATTACTGTTCTTGGTAACATCCTTGTCTGGCTGTGGCTGCACCCCACCCTGGCCCTCCTTCATACTTGGCTGTCCTCTGCAGGTCCAGTCTGAGTCCCTGAAGCCGTGGGGGATCCTCAGATTCCTATTTGGAGGTTCTCTCCAACTCTGCCAGTTTAGAACATCTCTCCTTCCTCTCTGCCAGCCTTTAAACGACCCCCAACCCCCGCTATTGGCCCTGCCTCAGAGTCATTTATTATTATTATTATTATTATTATTATTATTATTTTGAGACAGAGTCTCACTGTGTCACCCAGGCTGGAGTGCAGTGGCACAATCTCGGCTTACTACAACTTCCACCTCTTGGGTTCAAGCAATTCTCATGTCTCAGCCTCCTGAGTAGTTGGGACTACAGACATGCACCCCCACACCCGGCTATTTTTTGTATTTTTAGTAGAGATGGGGTTTCACCATGTTGACCAGGCTGGTCTCAAACTCCTGAGCTCAAGTGATCCGCCCGCCTCTGTCTCCCAAAGTGCTGGGACGGCAGCCATGAGCCACTGTGCCCAGCCCTCATTTAGAGAGCCCCTTTCTACCTCGAAAATTTCTGTGTTTCACATTTGAATTCCTTTTGGAGAGCTTCCATTTGTTGTCATGTTAGCTGTTATCATGTTACCTAAAGAGCAAGGGTCACGGCCTCCATTCTTCAGATGAGGAAACTGAGGCCTAGGGAGGTATTGCCTGCTGACACTGCCTGAACTTCTCTGCCTTGGCCCTCTTCCTGGCTCCTCAGAGGAAAGGGATACAGAGCAAGGCTTGGTTGTTTGGGGAGCTCACCCCAATGTGGGCACTCGAGATCCAGGGCTGTGAATGACAGTGTTTTCTGCTCTTTTTTTCTGCAGTCAGCCTACGCCGTGTCACTGCTGCGGGAGTGTGTGAAGTTGCGGCCCTCAGACCCCACCGTGCCCCTGATGGCTGCCAAGGTCTGCATTGGGTCCCTTCACTGGGTGAGTGAGCTGTGAGGGCGGGGCCTAGAGGCCTCCTGTGGGAAGGGTGGCAGCAGCTGGCTGTGAGTGGGTGTGCACTTCTTGGTGAGTATGTGAGGGTTCGTGCGGAAGGTGGAGAGGATGGAAGCTGCCAGGCAGATGGGCCTGGGCAGGGAGAAAGGCTCTGAGAAGCTGCTAGCCTCCATCTCCACCTTCAGGGTCCTCTGACTCAGGATGGTGTCTGGTTTGCAGTTCAGCCTTGAACTGTGGCCTGCAGAGAATGGAACATAGGGAAGTAGACATGCCCCCTACCTGCCCAGCAGCAGGGTAGTAGAGTAAGGCCTTGAGTTACCTGGACCAGCCCCATCATTTCTGAGGCTTCAGATGATCTTAGCATCCAATCTGCAAGAGCCTGCAAGGCGTGATGCTGGGGGCAGAGCTGCTCTTGGCGGAATGGGAAGGTGGTCTCTTCTGTCAACCCCTCTCCTTCCTCTTGGCTCCAGCCCCCCAGAACCCTGCCCTGTGCTTCGCTGCCTGCATACTGCTCTCTGCAGAGGCAGCTGAACCATTAGGAGGCTATAGCTCCAGGTGTGCCCTCTCCCCAGTTGGTGGCCTTTACTGCAGGCTCCTGAAGACCCCTAAGAGATCAGCAGCTCAGAGTAGTGAAGGAGAACAGGGCCAGGAGCCCAGGTCCCCTGCCTTGCTGTGGTCCTCCTGCCCCAGGTCTGCTTGGATCCCGCTCCAGGCCTTTGTGGCTTCTGGCACTGGGCCCCAGCAGTGGGGTCTCTGCACAGATATCTCTTCTAACTGGGGGCTCACTTCTGGACAGTCTTTGCTTTCTTGAGTCCCAATCACCTTTCTGACATCAGCCTCCTATTTCTACCCTCTCAAGCAACACAGAACAAGTGCATCCTCCCTCCCAGATGATGCATATCAGGCCTTCCCCCACCCACATCTCCCCAGTTTTTTCATCTGCTCTCTGGGCCCAGGGTCTCCTAAAGTGGGCACTTCCCCTGGAGATGACCTTCCTGTCTTCCTATTGGCCTGACACCTTCAGCTACCCCCTCGCCATTGTGTGTGTGCCCAGCTTGTTTTAAGGCAGCAAGGGCCAAGCTCTGGGTGCATACAACAGGTGTTTCGTAATTAGCAGCCTTTACAACTCTTCTTGCCACTTTCCCTCCTATACACAAACAAATCATGGATTTTGGAGAGGGAGGCAATGAGCTTTTCACAAATTCCATGTTCTAACCTTCCTGCCTGAGGACTGGAAACTGGCCCCATCCCTCTGCTGGGTCCCTGCCTCGTCATCCCAGCAGGTCTTGCCTTTTCTCTGCTCCAGGGAATCAGTCCTCCCCAGCCCAAGGAGGCTGGGTGAAAAGAGCACCTTTCCCTTTTTCCACACAGGTTCCGATCCCTGTGTCTGAAGTGCCCCATGCCCTCTGTTGCTGATCAGGAGGAAGGGAATGTGTGGCTTCTGGCTTGTGTTCTTTATTCCATCACTTAGGTTGGGGAGAATGACATGAGATCAGTCCTGTAATGAGCTCTAGGCTTTTGGAAGGAGCAGTGTAATTAGGTGGTTAAGAGTTTCACTGCCCACCCACTGGGTACCCTAGAGTAAGGCACCTAACCTCACTGTGCCTTAGTTTCCTCATCTGCAAAATGGAAACAGCCTTTCCTCTCAGGTAAGACATAAATGACCAAGTAAGGAGAGGGCTGGACAGGCCAGGGAGGCTTCATGGAGGAGGTAGCCTTGGACTGGACTCGGAGGGCAAGGGAGGATATAGGAGAGCCAGAGCCAGGCCCTTCCATCACAGCTTGCTTTCCCCTGCCTCATGAGTATCAGGGAACCCTTGATTTCCGGGTCTTTTGGGGAAGACAGTTGGCATTTTGCTACCAGAGGTAGGGCAGCCTTGTGAGCAAGCACTTTAGATGCGGCTGGCACATGGGTGCTGAGCACGTGCAGCAGAGGGTGGTGGTATGAGCTGGAGTGTGCAGAGCAGGTGGGCTCCCCGACCCCAGCTCAGGCCCCTCCTTGCTCCCAGGGCTTCTGAGAGGGGCCTCAAACTCATCTCTGAGATGAAGCCCAAAATACCCATCTCTGAGGGGGTGTAGCGGGGGAGGGCATCTGTGCCCCTCAAGGCTGCCAGCTCTGAGGTAGCTGTGGGTCCACCCAGCCAACGGCCGCCCTTGCCAGGAAGCCCTAAATTTAGGTCTTCCCACCATGCAGGAGCTGTTTCCCTCAGCAGCATAATTACAGTAATTATGTGCATTCAGATTACATGGTAATAAAATTAGGATCAAATCAGTCCAAATTGAAATCAGATGAGTTAGGAGCAAAGTAATCAATGACAACATAAATAGAAAAGCCCAAAAGGAAACTTAAACATGCAGACTTGTCATCAGAATCAGGGAGAAGGGTGAGCTGTTTAACTTCAGCTGAGCAGCATATTTGGGTTTAGGGGCTAGTTTGAGCCAGGGTTTAAATCAGGCACAGGCTAGAGTGACGGCCCGGGGGTGGGCTCTTGGCAACCTTCCTTGATCTGGAAGCTTCACCCCCTGTACCTCCTACCTGTCTGGGATACAGATCATGTCACATTGTGATCATCTGTGTTTCTTGAGTGCAGGAATTGTCTGTCTCTTCTTTGAAACCCCAGCCCGGAGCTCAGCGCCTAGTGCTCGCTGGATGGATCCTTCTTGCCAATGGGCACATTCACTTGGCAATGAATTTTGTGTTATGTGGTGCATGACTTCCCAACTAGGTGGAGAACTTGCTCACTTGCCATGTCTTGCATTCTGACCCCGTCTCCCCGACAGGAAGCCTGCATATAGTAGGTGCTATACTAGTAACTGACCAAGCAACACACACCCCAGCTGGCCAGGAAGGGACGGGATGCGGGATCTGTATTTGGTTCAGGGGTTCTCCCTGCACTCTGCAGCTAATTCTTGCTCCCTGGGTAAAGAGAACAGGCTGTACGGTATCCAAGGGTTCTGAGAAGGGAGGCAACAGGCTTCCCACAAATTTCATGTTTGAGCCCCTTCTTCTCAAGGACTGGAAACTGGCCCCATCCTTCTGCTGGGTCCCTGCTCACCATCCCAAGTTCTATAGGGGGGCCCAGCTATGAGAGTCCAGGGCAGCCCTGTTCCCAAGGCCCACAGTGAAAAGAATGGGTCTGCCTGGCAGGCAGGGGATGTTCGTGCATGAGACAGGGCACGGATCCCAAAAGGCGTATCACACCCCCTTCGTCTCCTGCCTTCACAGTTATTCTGGCTCACGTCAGCCCCCAGCAGGCCCAGCCAAGCCCCATGAGTAGGGGACAGAAATCTGGGGGTGGACAATTTGGCCTGGGTTGCAGGAAGGGAGGCTGAAACTAGGACATTTGAAAAACGAGTTGTGCTGGGTGAAGCTGGACTGGGTAGCCACGTGCCCAGAGGCGGAGCACCTGCTGTCCCCACGTCCTGTCCTCATGCCCTGAGCCACTGTTGGACACCCCAGACCGGGTCTGGGTCTGAAAGCAAGGTTGTCCCTTGGGGACTGTGGCAGGCAGAGGGACTTGCATGGTCACATGCTGGCCGGCTGATTGGGGGTTTGCACCAGGGTGGGAGTAGCTGAGCAGGGTTGGGTTTGGAATGGGAGAACACTGACCCTGGGGCTTAGCCTGAGGCTCCCCTGGGTGAGGGAGGGCTTCCCGGGCTCTGACTCAGTGGCGCCAACGCTGAAATCGGAGAGGCCTGCGTGGCCGCCTCTTGCCTTGGCACGGCCAGCCTCCTGCCAGGGTCCCTATTTTTGCAGCAGAAGGAAAGAGAGATGTAAATATTTTTTCGTATCCCTCCAAACAATTATTTAAAATCCATTTAACTTAAAAAGTTTAAACCTTTAGAGGAGGCAAAGAGGATAGGCTATGCATATGTGGTGTCACACAGATAGGAGAGGAGTTTGCAAAATGGAAATGGGGCATGCTTGTCTTTGGAAAGGTCTCTGATGCTATCTCTTATCTCCTTCCTGAGGAGAGCAGGAAGAGGGTAGTGGAAAACCGAATAGGCTTTGGAGGCAGAGAGGCTAGAGTTCAAATCTCTGCCTACCCGTATACACCCACTTACCAGCTGTGTGACTTTGAGGGAGTAATTTACCCTGTCTATGCCTCAGTTTCCTCATCTGTAGCCTGGAAACAATCATGTCCACCATTATAGGGTAGCTGTGAATATCAGCGATGACATGAAGAGTGCCCCCACTTAGGCCAAGTGTGGTGGCTCACACCTGTAATCCCAGCACTTTGGGAGGCCAAAGTGGGAGGATGACGAGGTCAGGAGATCGAGACCATCCTGACCAACATGGTGAAACCACGTCTCTACTAAAATACGAAAATTAGCTGGGTGTGGTGGCGTGCACCTGTAGTCCCAGCCACTTGGGAGGCTGAGGCAGGGTAATCACTTGAACCTGGGAGGTGGAGGTTACAGTGAGCCAAGATTTCACCACTGCACTCCAGCCTGGCAACAGAGCAACACTCTGTCTCAAAAAAAAAAAAAAAAGTGCCCACGCTTAAAACACTGCGGGTACCTGAGTGGTAGCTATCACTATGATAGACCCTTGAAAATAGCAGGCACACAGAAAGGATGTGCCTTTATGTTTTTGACTTCATTTTTCAAATTCAGGGGTGGGCAGAGCCAGGAAGATGGATTAAGTGTTGATGAGGCAGGGAAGAAAGAATGCCAGCCCTCCTGCCACCAGCTTGTAGAAATTAGAAAGAGTGCCTACTCCTCCCAGGGAGAAAAAAAAGGGGATTTTTCAGTAGAGCAGCTAACAGCAGGTTCCGGGCTCTGTGGGATGGAACTAAGGAGAAACTGGAGGTGCTCTTTAAACAAAATTCTGCAGGCTCAGAAATGAACTTTCTCTAGTCCCCAGAAAGAGAGGACGAGGGTGAAGATTCCGAGGGTAAACCTCTTTGGGTCACTGCAAGGTGAAGTAACCCTTGAAATGGAAGGCAGTCCTGGGCATTCAGAGTGTGTGAGCAAGAAGCCAGTCTGCGTAGGGACCAAATTTGAGACCCTGGAGAGACAGAGGAACTTGTAAAGTCACAGGAAGTGTTTCCTTACTTATATAACACGAAACAAAGGATCAAAACATTATGTCCTTCAGTGCATCCCTTTTCCCAAGGGTCAGAGAGGAGGAAAATGAAAACCTACGGAGGGTGAATTAGCGTCAGGAGATGGGTTGGAAACACAGTTCTGCTACTTTCTAGATGGGTGTCGTTGGCTAGGTTGCTTCAGCCCAGCTCCCCATGCCTCGGCACCTTCTGCTGTGAAACCCTAATGCCATCAGGTAGCTGTGGTGCTGTGAAAATGCCAGGGGAGCCCTTAATCACTCTAGAATTGCAGAGGAGGAGGCAGGAAGGATCTTCACCTGAGCTTTAGTGGCGAGGTTCCATGGCTGCCCTATGTGAAGAAGGCATTCAAGAGTGGTATATCATTGGGAAAAGGAAGGTTGAAGAGAACTCTGGAAACTCCTCACCCTAGAAATATTTTGATGAGCAAGGAGGGCCCAGTGCTGTAACCTGAGCTTGCTGCAGAAGCAGCAGCCTGGATTACAGAGCCACCAGCAGTTGACTTGGAGGCCACAAGGAGGAAGTGTCTGGAGACTGGAAAGGGCACACGAGGTACTAGGCATGGAGGAAGGCATCTAGAGTAGAGCAGAAGGGCAGGCACTGGGCCGCTCCACAGCCATCTGACAAGAGCAATGTTTCTGGATCATACGCAAGTGCAGTCCATTAGTGGACTGTGAAATAAAACACTTAAAAACAAAATTTGAGGCTGGGACGGTAGCTCATGCCTATAATCTCAACATTTTGAGAGGCTAAGTGGAGAGGATTGCTTGAGCCCAGGAGTTCAAGACCAGCCTGGACCACATAGTGAGACCCACCGCACCTCGTCTCTACAAAAAATAAAAAAGTAAAAATCAGCCTGGCATGATGGTGTGTGACTGTGGTTCCAGCTACTTGGGAGGCTGAGGTGGGAGGATCGCTTGAGCTCAGGAGGTCAAAGCTGCAGTGAGCCACGGTCATGCCACTGCACTCCAGCCTGGACTACAGCGCAAGACCCCATCAAAAAAAAAAAAAAAAAGAAACAAACCAACCTTGAAATAGACTATAGATTATCAGAAAATAAGATAGGAAATGCTCCGGTGTGTTACCCACGGTGGGGGTGAGTGGACCCTGGGTGGGGAGTGGAACGCTCAACCAGCTCAGCATGGTGGACTGTGTGGGGCTGCGGAGGTACCAGCTTATCCCTGTGTAGAGTCGCTCCTTTTCTGTGGTGAGGGATCTGGCTGAGAGACAAAAGGCAGGCAGTAATGTCTTCTCTCTAGATTCCAGAGGGTCTTTGATGCCACTTTCCAATTTGTCAGATCATGTAGCTATGAGGAGCCGGGACTTAGATGGCACTTGCCATCTGAGACAGGCTGAGATTTTTTTTAAACCCTGGAAGATTAATTGCATAATACATATATAAAATATGTATATATCTATATATACATACACATATATATTATATGTATAAGTAGTTGTCATTGATATACCTGTACATATGTATGTATATGAGACTGGCCAGGTGCAGTGCCTAACTCCTGCAATCCCAGCACTTTGGGAGGCCAAGGCAGGAAGATTGCTTGAGCCCAGGAGTTCAAGACCAGCGTGGACAACATAGTGAGACCCCATTTCTATTTTTTTAAAAAAGAAAAAGAAATTCAATGATGTTGGCCGTATAGGGAGATGGTGCATTAAGCCTTGGGATTTTGATTTGAAGCAAATGCTGACACTATGCTTAGAGACTGTTTTAAACTACATGGACAATGCTAGCAAGCACTAGACAAGGAATGCTGCTGATCTCAGGGTCAGAGTAGATCACAAGCTGGACAAGTGAAGGGTGTATGTCTTCACTTTTTAAAGCTAAAGGATGATGAGCTCTTTTAATCCAGAACGGATACTTTGCCAGTCTTTGCTGAGCCGTGTTCCTGACACCCTCTCTGCATGGGTTGTAGGAGCTGAAGCTGGCATTTGCTGAGTAGACTGACATGACCATGGGAAGAGTATATATTCATGGAATGCAGATGGTGTCTGGATGCGTTTTTTAACTTGTGCTTAGTGTTTATAAGAAAGCTTGTTATGGACCATCATACTACCTGAGATAGTGTGTGAGGTGAGCCTCATCAGCCAGGGGCATATTAGGAAGGAAAGAGGGTGCTGTTGCTTACTTTCCCTTCCCTTATTGCCTCCTGTCCCACCTCTGGCACCTCCTGGGTTAACTACAGCCACATGATAAGCTCTTGGAGTTCCAGTAGCCCCACGACAGCACCACACAGTGGGGCCTTAACTAGGGGCCACCCGGTCCTGCCGGGTCTGTGCCTCCCGTGTCGACTCCTCAGCCAGGCCTAGCACAGAGCCTGGTGCTGCAAAAGCCTTAGTAGAAGGCTGTGGGGAGGAGGGAAGAGCGTGGGTCCAACCTGCCATTTTACAGATGAGGACTTTTGGGACACAGAAACTAAGTGTGTTCTTCAAGCCCCATAGCTGTTGGGTGCTGAGCCGGGACTGGGGCTTGTCTTCCAGTGCTCTTCTCACCATGGGGCTCTGGCTTCAGACCCCGGGAGCCCTCCTGAGTCCTGCTGCCTCATGGCCCAGGAGAGAGCATCTACAGCCCTGGTTGCACCTGACCAGCTGAAGCTGAGCTGTATATAGCTGTGGGGTTTCCCCAACTATGGCCTCCCCTGAACCCTGGGTTCTCGGGCCTATTGGTGCCAAAGACAGAAACCCAGTTCCCCAGGTACCCTCATCCTTCCGTTGACCAGCCCAACAATCAGGAAGCAGACCAGTGCCCAAGTTGGCAGCTGGAGCTCACCCACAAGGTGGCTGGAGGGCTGCTGTGGTCAACTGAGTCGGGCATGGTGGGCAGACAGCCTCTCCCGCTGTATCCCTCCAGGCCATCATGCAGCTTCCTTGGCTTCTCTGTGCTTCCATGTTGTTTTCCCCTCTCTCCTCTTTCAGTTTGCACATAGCTCACCCTGGCTAATAGCCTCTGTCTCATGATCTCACTTCTGAACTCCAGGGAGAGAGAATCCACAGATCCTCTTCCTAGCTATGGCCAGTGGTCACGCCCTAAGATGCCCAGAGTTGCCCATCTCCTGCAAGGGGGATGGGCCTGAGCAGGGATGAGGGCCAGGCAGGGGCAGCTCTGGCTTTGGGGCCAGAAGCCAACTTGGGTTTGAATCTCATTCCCTGGTTGCCTGACTCTGAGAGCCTCTGACTGGGGGACACGCCCGTGGCTGGGGGCTTTGATGTCTAGGTGGCACTGAAGGGTTTGCATGTGGCATTCAGTCTCTTGCTGTGTGTCAGAGCCAGTCAGTCTTGCTGACAGAGGAAGCATCCCCACCCTCTCTGGAAACTGACATTTTCAGTGACATGAACTTGGGCACACTACCACACCAGGCATATGGACAGATAACATTTCCTGGGTTGGATGGGAGGGAGGGGGCCTTTCTTGGGGCATGTGTGCCATGAGTGGGCATGACCAAGGCCCCTTGCTGTCCCCTGCCCCCTAAACTGGCCTGACTCCTGTGGGGACCCAGAATGTCCCCAGGCCCGCCTTATGTGTGCCCCTTTCTGTCCCATGTCATATGTGATGATGTGTACACATGTGGCCCATATTGGTTGGTCTGTTTCCAACTGGAACAGTCCCTCCTGCTCCTAGGACAAAAACAGCCCCAGGCCTTTTTCCCCTGAAAGTTTGAGCTGGTTGTCTCAGAGAGGGAGTGAGCTCACAGATGGAGCCAGAGTGGCAGCCTGCCTGCTCCATGGAGCTGGAGACATCCAGCAAGGCACATGTTTCTGAGGCCCAGTCACAGACCCCTGCTTGCCCGGGCCCTGCCTCCCCTCTCTCTGCTGAGCACAACAGGCACAGACACAGGGCCATACAGAGGTGATAGGAAAGGGGCTGCCATGGACTGGCCCAGTTTTGGGTTCATGCTCTCAGCACAACAAGCTTTGGGGAACTGGGATCTCTGGGGCAAGGGAAGCTTCTCCCTGTGAGAGGTAAGGCCCTGTGACCTTGAGCACAAGGCTTCTGTTTCGGGAACAGATCCAAGGAGTCACTCAGTGGTAGAGGAAACTCCAACCCCACCCCCATGACCTCTGTCTCTCCTTTTTGCAGCTGGAAGAAGCAGAGCGCTTTGCCATGATGGTGATCAGCCTCGGAGAGGAAGCCGGGGAGTTCCTCCCCAAGGGCTACCTGGCACTAGGTCTCACCTATAGCCTGCAGGCCACCGACGGTGAGTGCCAGGCCCCAGGAGGCATCTAGTTGGGGATGGCTCAGGCTTCCTAACCGCCTCCAAGGCATCTTGTCCTACCGGTACCTCTCCCCTCAGGCCTTGCCTCCATAGACACCATGTACTCCTCTGGGACAGATCCCCATGTGTGCACACACACATGCACGTGCACACACGCACATATACACATGTGCACACACGTGCATGCCCCTCAGACCTATTTCCACTGTTTTGCCCAGACTGTCACCACCCTCAAACATGCCTGTCTTTCCCCTCTTTGTGGACCCAGTTCCCCTCAAGGCCCAGCTCCAACTCCAGCAAAACCCATGCTAATCTTCTCAGTGGAACTCCTACTTTCTGTCTGTATTGCACCATCAGCCCTCCACCCCACAGTGTCTTCATTCTGGTTCTCATAGGCCTGCGTTTACCCTCAGCACTGCTGTGATCTTCTGGAGCCTTTTAAATCCCCCTCAATACATGGCATAGGGCTGGGTACACAGCAGGTGCTTAATAACTGCTTGTGCTCAGCTAATGGATTCTGTTCCTTCCTGCCCCATACCTGGCCTTCTCTCGCCAACCCTGCCAGCTCAGCCATGTGTCTCCCCCCATCAATCAGACAGCCACCTACAATCATCTCCTTGTAGCTTGAGGGATGGGGAGTGACAGGCCGCCACCCAGACCAAAGCTGGAATAGTAATCAGCCCATCCCACCTCCCCCAAATGCCAGTTACTGGGAGCGGCCGTCACGGTGACTTCAGGCGTAAATGAGCCCTGCACATGCTAGTCAAGTGAGGGGGTCATCAGTCCCTTTATCAAAGTCTACTCTGAGCAAAACACCCTCCTTGTCCCTTTAGCTCTACAAGTAGCAGTTGCTTTCTAAGCTTTTGAATCCGGGGAACTCTGACAACTGTCAAGGCTTGTCCTTGCCGGTGGGATTCTGATCTGGTCTGGATGGGGCCTGGATGCAATCATGTTAAAGCTTCCTGGGCAGTAGTTAAGTGTGCAGCCAAGGCTAAGAACACCTGCCCTGCTGCGTTTAAAATGGGATGCAGTTTACCAGAAAGGTGCCTGGTTTGGGTTCAAACTTCCTAGTGGGTCAGCAAGCCTGGGAAGGTGCATGGGCCAGGCAGAGGTGGTGGCTGTTCTCTCAAGGCGTGGGCCTTCTGGATGGATGCCCATGTCATGGAATGCTTGCAGGCATCGGCCTTTGAAAGCGTTAAGGTGGTTCAGGTGGTGGAGAAGGCAAGGGAGTAGAAGCGACTGGCATGCCAAGGAATGTGCTAGAGTCCAGGGCATTGGCCCAGGCTGCTGGAGTTTGAGGTTTGCCAGATGGGGCCCTGGTGGGGGGCCTCTCTCTGCAGAGCTGTGTGCTCTGAGGTTGGTGCAGGGCTGGCCTGGTACCCTTCAGTGACCCATGATGGCTCAGTCTCTGTCCTGTCGCCTGCAGCCACCCTGAAGTCCAAGCAAGATGAATTGCACCGGAAGGCGCTACAGACTCTGGAGAGGTGAGGAGGCTCCCGCCTGCAGCAGAGGCCCCTCTTGCCTTTGGTGGCACATTCACAAGCTTTACCTCATCGGACCCTCTGATGTGGGCAGAACAAACGTTTCTATCTCCATTTTATGAATGAGGAAACTGCACACAGCAAACAGGGATGGCCTTTGGGGTTGGGCAGGCAGTTGAGCCCTGCCCTCAGCTCTGGGGGCCTCCAGCAGCCACCAGGCCCAGTCCCTGCTCTCCCAGGGCTCAGGTATCTAAAATGGGAATAGTAACCCATTGCCGTTGCAGTGATTACAGGAGATGAAACAGAAAAAGTACCTTGCACAATCTATGTAACAGGGGCTCAAAAATGGTATTTACCTCCTTCTAGCTCCTCCCCAGGCACCCCTCCCACTAAACCCACCTACCCTTCCCACCATCCCCAGCCCTTACAGGCATTTCCTGGCAGATGCTTAGAGCATCAGGGCCAGCTTCTCTACCCTGGTGCCTTACTTGTCACTCCCTCTCTGCCATGGGATGTGTATTCATCCAGTCTTCCTCCTCCTTCAGGGTCTGTCACCCCAGGGGTGCCCTCCCAGGTGGTCCCTACCTCAGCAAGTGCCAGCCCCCTCAGGCCCACCACCCCTGCCTTGGGCTGCCTGTGGGCCTTCTGCCTTGGTCTTCATCTGCCAGCCAGATGCCCCTCCGAGGCAGGGCCTTGTAGAATCCCCCAGCATATTGCCTCATAGAACCCAGCGAAGGCTGGGATGCTGGAGGCCTAAGTCACACGTTGGTCACTCAGCCCCTGGTGCCTGATTTGTCACTTCCTCTCCCCATACAGAGCTCAGCAGCTGGCGCCTGGCGACCCCCAGGTCATCCTCTATGTCTCACTGCAGCTGGCCCTCGTCCGACAGGTGGGTTGTCACTGTTCCTAACCCCCAGGTCCCCAGGGGCTGCTGATCTTCTCCTGGAAACCTGGCTTACCAGCTATGTGACCCTCTGCAAATGACTTTGCCTCCCTGAGTCTGTTTCCTTTTCTGTCTTGTGAGCCTTTTGAGCCTTCTTCAGAGGGGCCCAGTGAGGTTGAGGTCAGGTAATGTGGGTAAAGCCCTGGCAGGCACACAGGAAGGGAGTATTCTTTGCCCTGCCTCCTGCTAGAACATTTCAGTGGCCTGTCACTCATTTGTTTGTGTCCTTGCCTTCCACTGGCCTTTTCCCAAGGGTCTTGGGGACAGAGAGATGGGCTCTTGGAGCTGTTGCAGGTTGGGCTTTCCCTGTGACCCCCAAGCTACTCCTTGACTGTGTGGATGCCACCATCAGGTCTTGGCCTCTGGGGTCCCATAGGGGCCTCCTGTCTGCTAACTACCTTAGCCCCACTGGGACCACCCCCACCACGACTCTGCAGGCAGACCTGCCTTTTTCCCAAGGGTGCTGGAGAATGCTGGTGTGTCCAGGATTCCCCACCTCAGGTCCTTCAGAACCTTCTTTGCTTTCCTGTGGCGTCTCAGCCTGCAACCTGGGGCTCTGGGCACACACCTAGCCTCCAAAACAGGGCCTCTCAGGTGGCTTGGCCCTGATGCCTGCCAACGCCCCACCTGACTGCCCAGGGACTGCAGACAAGCCTTTGGCTCCCATGGTACGGCTCTCCTCGCCTGCACCACCTGGGAAATGGGCTGAGCTCCTGGCTGGTGGAGGGAAGCCTACAGAAGCCTGTGTACTTGCTGTTGGGTGGAGGGCAGCCGTGCCTGCTGGCAGTGCTGCTATGTCCCCACACCAGCCTAGGGAAGCCCTACCTTTTGAGGAGGCAGGCCACAGCAGCCCCATTTTATACCCAAGGACACGACTGAGGCCAAGCCAGCACAGAACCCAGGCCTCTGATCCATAGCCCACAGGATCCAAGTACCCTGCTCCCCTGACCTTTTTGGAGATGGGGCCCTGGGAGCGTGCTTACCAGCTGGGTCTTGGTCTTAGGGTCAGCTCAGCAAGCTGTGTTTCTCCTGCCTCTGGGACAGCCAGGCTCTGCCCTGCATCAGTCTGGCTCATCCTCTCATCACAGTTACTCTCAGTGCTGGGACCCCTTCCCTCTCACCCCACATCAAGATCCTTGTCCCAGTGCCTATGTCTGTCCTGACCTGACCTGACTTGTCACTGTGTTTCTGAGTCATTCCGTCTCCCTCTCCAGGTCCTTCTGTTTCAACCATTTTCTCCCCAACGGCCCTAATGTCATTGATGTCATTCCTGCTATTGTTTCTGCTGTCATTGGTGGCTTTGCTGCCTTCTTCTTGCACCACCTCCTCCCCCTGTGACTCCCTACATCCTCCTCCACCTCTGGGCTATGCCCCACCCTGTTCCCACTCCTCACTGCTGACCCCAGGTCCTCTGTGCGCCTCCAGGAGCATATCTCCGCTCCCAGGAATGCCAACAGAAAGACACCTGGCACCACTTTATTTTTAGTTTTCTGTAAAAGACCCAGTGCTTTTTTTGCTAATCAAGTAAATGATAACCCTTTGGTGATGCATTTTTTAACCTACTCAATTATTCACCCCTCTCTGATGAATAGCATCCATCCTCCTAGAGAGATGCATGCCAGGCCAGTGAGCCTAGTGCCGTTTCCTCGGAGACCTCATTTTGGCAGCCTCAGGGAGTTGAGAACTCCCTGAATGGACTGTAAGCTAGATTCCTAGCCTGCCTGGCTCTCTGAGGCCCCTAGCCGGCCCATCCTGCCCAGATCACGCCTGGCTGGCCGTACAGTGATGGCTGTGGATTTGGATACATTACCCAGGAAAATGGAGTCTGCTCTGGTGGAGTCACCAGCACAGGACCAGCCTTTGGGGCACCGGCAAGCCGAACCGGTGGCCCCGCTGAGCTTAGCCTCCTCCTCATATGCTCTTTGACCTATGCATAATGTAAGGTGCCCAGGGGAGAACTCTGGGCCTGGCACTAGTGCCCATAAGCCTGCACAGAGGTCAGGCTGGAGACCAACACAGAAGCCAGGCAAACTGGGGACCCAAGTCCCCACGAGGAGGGTGGAGGCCTAGATCTGAGGTTTGGCAAGGAGCAAGACTTTTAAAAAAGAGACTCATGAGGTTCCTGTGGGGATGGAGCCCTCATATGGACAGAGTCACAGGAGCTAACGCAGCTCCCAGGCCTGAGAGGAACACGTGCCTTCAGACTGGAAGGAAGGGTCTTTCCTATTCCTTAGATTTCTGGCTTTGGGGCTTGAAGGGGGAAATTCACACTTTAGAAGTGTTTGTTCCACCAGCACTTTGCAAGACATTTTTCACAATGTTTCATCTTCATGGACATTGAAATAGATTTAACCATTATCCTCATTTTGTAGCAGAAAAACTGCAGCTCAGAGAGGTGAGTCCTCTTGCCCTAAGATGCCAGCTAGGAAGTGGCAGAGCCAGGAGCCACATCCCAACCTAACCCCTGAGCAGAAGTGGGTGTTTATCTGTCAGCCACACATCAGGTTCTTTCCTCATCACCACATGAGCATGTTCAGAGGGGAGGGCCTTGTCAGTGCTGGGTATGTAGCTGGCAGATTCTCTATTCCAGGGCCAGGCTTTCCCGGCCCTCCACTCTCCAGTCTGCTACAAGCTTCTCTCCCAACCTCCCTCTCCAGACCTGGTCGCAGCCTTTCTGCAGGGTGCAGAGGCTCAAGCTAAGGGCACTGCTCAGTGAGGCAGCAGTTTGTGGGGAAGAGGAGACCCTGCATCCTAGGGAATCAGGCCAGGTCAGAGGTGCTAGGAATTGGGGTTGAGGAGGAGATGGCCAGCTGGGTCCTGCTGTGTCCCTGAATCCACAGCACAAGGAGAACTGGCCTTGACCTGAGACAGCTTTGAGGCCAGGCCCCTCACTCACCCTAGCACAGGCTTAGCAGCCTGCAGGTCTCACACAAGAGCACTTGGCCTGGAGTCAGGACCCCCATCTGGAAGCCTCTGCTCTGCTGCTCACTCGCTCTTCCATTTGAAAAGGATGGAAGGGGTAGAAGATAGCATTTTTTTTTTTTTTGCACATACATTAGCTCTTTGGACCCTTCCATGGAAAAGCATATGCCTAATTTGCAGATAAGGAAACAATTCAGAGAGCAACAGGAACAAAGGCGAGTGAGCAGCAGTGCCAACTCTAGAACCCAGCTCCTATGTATTCACAAATACAGGACCCCGCCACGGGCCAAAACGAGCAGGACCAGTCAGCTCAGATGGCAGGCAGCAGGTGGGGGCATCCAAATCCAGGCAGGGTGTGGTGCACAGGTGCCCAGCAGGGTGCAGGGGCCAGGCCAGAGACTCCGTGGTGTTTTGTAGAGAATAAGGAGATGATGTAAGGGAGTAGAAGGCCACCTTGCAGGCCACACGGGACTGCATAAGAGGCTGCTACAGTCACTAGGACTGGCCAGCCTCTTTTGAAGAAGAGAGTTTATGTTGGCAACTGCCAGAATTCTTTTTTTCTCCTTAATGCTTGTGGAAATGTTCCCCAGACCCCACCAGGGGTGTGCAGACCAGGGCATATGGGCAGAGAGCTTTTTCTCTGAGAGTAGTGACCTCCCCAGCTGAATGTAGATGAGTGGAGATGCTAAGAGATGGAATCAGAGGTGAGGAGAGGGGCCTCGGGCGTCTCTTGCATCCAGGGGACTTTTGACCCCATCCTAGGGTCGTTGTGTTGTGCTGAGAATGGTCTCTTCAGGAAAGAGCTCCTTGAACCTTCCACATCCTCCCATAAGTCCAGCTATGGGCAGAGACCCATCCTGGCAAGATGGCAGGCAGCCAAGCAGGTATGTGGTCTCAGTCCTGAAATAGTCCATGTAGGATGTGCTGGGGCACCGACTGACCCCGTAACCCTGTTACCTCTTGCAGGTGGGGCCCTGGCCGCAGCTGCAAATCACCCATGCCCTCTGTAGCCAGATCCAACAGAGCGTTGGAGTCCTGCCTGCAGGGTTGGCGGGAGCAGTAGAAGGTGCCCTTCCGTGCTGCACCGGCCCCTCCTGGGCTCACTGACTGGGCCACTGGAGCAGCTGGGCCCTGACCTCTTTCATGCAGTGGTTTGAGAAGGGAGGCAGCAAACTCAAGCCAGTGAAAGTTGGGACCTGTGGTGACCTCTGGTCTCTCCCGCAAATGGAAGGAAAGGCTTTCCTGAGGCCACATCTAAATCCAGACCCTTTGAGTGTGGCTTTCCTGGCCCTGCATAATCTGACCTCATCCCACCTGTCCAGAACTAGGCTGAATAATTATTTGTTGAACTGAAAACAAAACACAAGACTAGAATCTGGATTCTAGTCCCAGATTCCCATTGTGCCCCTGTTAGAGGCCAATCTCCCCCTCTTCTAGGCACTTGCCTCCATGTGCTTCCCTGTCTATGGTCAAGCTGCACCCCCTACCTGGAGCACCCTGATTTCATCATCTCCTCCTGGAGAGCAGAGTCTCCTGACATGTCAGCAGAACTCCAGGGTGACGTTTCCATGTGCACCTGCCTCTCCCTGTGGCTCCCACTCGCCCCATTTAGGAAGTGCTTCCCATGGCTGCCCAGTCCTTTGTGCCACTCCATAAATCTGCTCCTCTTTACTCCTGAGTGTGACAACAGACCCCTCCTCGCCAGGCTGTCTGGGGCAGGTGCTTTCTCACAGCAGCATCGCTGCCCCCAGTGACTGGGGCTCCCTCGAGTTGAGCCAGGGCACCCTTGCTGGTTAGCACCTGGTCCCTGAGTCCCAGGGCAGTATGTGCCTGGGGAAGGGCACTAAGCTGGTGGGTTCCTTCGACAGATCTCCAGCGCCATGGAGCAGCTGCAGGAGGCCCTGAAGGTGTGCAGAGATGATGCCCACGCCCTCCACCTGCTGGCACTGCTCTTCTCCGCTCAGAAGCACCACCAGCATGCCCTGGATGTTGTCAACATGGCCATCACAGAGCACCCTGAGAACTTCAAGTGAGTGCCCTGGGAACACTCTGGGCAATAGGGGAGCTGTCTGGCCACTGCAGCAGGTGCCCCTGCACACCCGCCCTGCCACGGTGCCAGCCAACATACATGGAGTAAGCACCCACTGCATGCACAAGGACCAGTGGGGTTGGCGGACAGCTGTGATGCACTGCACCAGGAGGTGCCTGATGGGGAATGGGGTGCCTGTGTTGCTCCTCAGCCCCCATGAGGTTGGGTCTGTGGGGGGGGCACAAGAGAGACTGCCTCAATGCATGTGTTTGGGCTGCTTCCCCCTGCCCTGGGCTCTGCATGAGCCTTGGGATGACACCAACTTGTGTAAGTTAATCATAGTCCTGACACAGCCAGCCAAGGATGGGATTCTAGCACGAGCAAGGCTGGCAGCTGGAGACAGGGGTTATCTCCCTCCAGTGTGTTCTGGTTCCTTCATGTCTCCCCACCTCCCTCATTGACTGCATCAGCCAGATGCCCCGCTTCTTGGAGCGGGGTTTAAGTTGCACTTGGCCTAAGTGGTGGTGGGACACAGAGGACCTGCTGCCACTCAGACAGGACACTGGGGACAAGGCCATGCCAGGCCAGCTGAGGCGGGAGGTTGTGTTGTTCTGTGGGGGGAACTAGGAGGAATCATCTTTTGATTTCTGCCTTCTGCTCCTAAGGGCAGGTGACGCTGAGTATAACAGGCTTTGTTTTTCAGAATCCTGTGATCTTAGATGAAGGACCCCTAAGTAACCCACTTCCACACTGTTCCACCTTGGGGCTTGAAGGAAGGCTATTTAGAACCAGCGCAAGGCTGTCCCCCTGCAGATAGCAAGGAAGAAGTGAGTCCTGGCTACCCTGATAGGTGACTCACGCTGTGTAAATAGGTTCACAAAGGATTAGGAAAAAATGGTGGGGTGCCTCAGCAGTGATGGGTGATGAAGGGAAGCTACAGTGGTACCAGCTTAGGGAGGTTCCCATCACTGGCCTTTCACCTCTGTCCATCCCCAGCCCATCAGAGGCAGGGCTGAGCACAGGGCTGGGCTCAGGTTTTCCTGCACTCTTGGCCTCCTTCAGACGACAGCAGAGAGTTCTGCTTGTGGCCTTTGCCAGAGTGCTGAGCACTGCTGTTGGTGGCTTCCTCCTCCCAAGGCTAAAGAAAGATGTTTTGGGAGTGGCAGTGTTTCCTAACTATAAACCCCATAATATGCCTCCCTGAAGAGGGAAGCCCCAGTGACCAAAGCCAAGGATGAGCGTTCATCCTGCTGGCCAGCCTGGTCTGCAGCCCCCATATCCCTGAGCCTCGCCCTGCTTGCCCTAGTCCACACTGACCCTGCCCCACCTGTTCCCCCTCCATCCTGGCCTAGGCAGGTCCCTACTGCTCACAACCAGGTGTAAGCAGAGTCTGTGGCCAACTTGACACAGCCTGTCCTTTGTGTTCGTGGCTGGCCCTGATTCTGAGCCTTGTCCCAACAGCATTCAATAGACTACTAAAGGCCAGGCACTATGGCTCACGCCTGTAATCCCAACACTTTGGGAGGCCTGGGCAGGTGGATCACCTGAGGTCAGGAGTTCAAGACCGGCCTGGCCAGTATGGTGAAACGCTGTCTGTAATAAAAATACAAAAATTGGCCAGGCTTAGTGGAGGGCACCTGTAATCCCAACTACTCAGGAGGCTGAGGCAGGAGAATCACTTGAACCTAGGAAGTGGAGGTTGCAGTGAGCCAAGATCATGCCACTGTACTCCAGCTTTGGCAACAGAGTGAGACACGGTCTNAGAAGTCAGGCGTTCAAGATCAGCCTGGCCACTATCGTGAAACGCCATCTGTACTAAATATACAAAATTAGCTGGGTGTGGTGGCACGTGCTTGTAATCTCAGCTACTCGAGAGGCTGAGACAGGAGAATAACTTGAACCTGGGAGGCGGAGGTTGCGGTGAGCCGGGATCGGGCCACTGCACTCTAGCCTGGGTTACAAAGTGAGACACGGTCTCCAAAAAAAAAAAAAAGAGACTGCTAAAATTCTAGGCACTTTATTCCTAAAGGCAGGTAGCTTAGGAAATCCTAAAACACAGAGAAAACAGTATGTGTGGACAAGGGATTAGTTGCCTTGTCTCATTAATCCCAAGTACAATACAGCAATACAAGGTAAGAACATTTTATTTTTAATGAAAATGCACAAAAGATGTAGGTTCCCTACTCCTAGTACTAGTACCTTGCTTTGATCCCAGCTCCATCCTGGCACCTGTCGGGCAGGGTCTGACCCACTACCGCTGGCATGTGTGCCTGTGTGTGTTTACACTTCAGTTAGGCTTCATTGGAAACTGAAATGGCCAAGCAGAAAGGCTTAGAATCCTAGGTGGGGAAAGGGAAAGGCTCCTTGTCCACCCTGGGTCTGTGGAGCACAGGAGAAGCAAGAGGCCTGGCTCACCTCAGTGTCAGAATTTCCAAATGAAATCTTACGTGGAAACTGAGACTGTGATCGCTGCTCTGAAGGAGCCAAGGAAGGTGATTCACACCTGCCCAGTTCCAGTTGAGGGGACCCTTCCATCCCAGCATCTGGCATCTCACCACTTAGAATCTCTTCCTGATTCTGAGCTGATTGCTTTCTACCAAGCTAAAGCAGCTCCCCAGGTCTGCTGTAGGGAGGCTAACTCCCCTTTTTAGAAATCTGACTGCAGCCCAAGCTATGTGAGGTGTGGCAGACCCACCCCTGACTCCCCATCAGCTTCCTTGACTCTCACCCCGGAGTACCTCCTGCCTTCATCTTCCCATGCTCTTGGGCTGGGCTAGGAAGCTGTCCCTCTTCCTCTGGGCAATATGTGTGCCCCCGCTGCTGCCCTGCCCCAACACGCACACTTTCCACCCTTCCCTTCCTCCCACGCTCACCCAGATACTGACTCCTTCTCCAGGAAGTGCTCTGCTCACTGACAGTGTCCTTGATTGGGGGTTGCCTTGAGGTTGGTGACTGCCCCCAGGAGGCCCAGGGGTGGACATCTGGGTCTCCAAGAGCCCCTGGACCTAAACTACAGCCTTTTGTGCATGTGAGCATGTGTCCATGGAAATGGCTTTCAGCAGATTCTCAAAGGGAGCCCAACCTCAAAAAAGGTTGAGGAGCCCTGATGCAGATTATACTGTTTGTCAATGTGCAGGGTAACTGTGCCCCTGTCTCAGGTGCTTCCCCAAGGCTTGCAAGGAGCTGCCTGGAGAGCAGTGTCCACAGTTGTGCAGGTAGGACTCTTAAATGAGCAGCCTCTGCCGTAGGAACAGCTCACCCAAGCAGACATTGCAGAGTGACTGCAAGGGCATCAGGAGCTCTGGAGGGTGAGGCCTAGGAGCCGCAGCAGGGAGTCAGCTCTGAGGTCAGAAGGAAACCATTCCATGGCCTGAGGGATTCTGAAGTTCATCTGCTCCCTGTCACTGTCGAGTGCTGCATTTGGGGACCTGCAGGTCCTGTCCTCAGTAGTGTCTCACTTTGCTTATTCTGCTTGTCCAGGGCCGTGGAGCTAGGGGGAAGCAGCAGTAGGTTCTTCATCTTGAGCCATCATGAGCTCCTCACCTCCAGGATCCTGAGGAACTCTGTTTTGATCCAGGTGGCCCTAAAAGGCTGCAAAACTAATTGGGAAAAAAAAATACAGGGACTTTTGGCCTCTAGAATTGTGAGAGAATAAGTCTCTGTTGTTTTAAGCAAAAAAAAAAAAAAGTATGTATATATATCTGTGTACCATATATAGAGATATAGTACTATCTATACGGCACGGGTGGGGGCTAAGAAGTCCATCTACTGCCAAGCTATGGTGAGTGACCATAGGGTATGACCATTGTCTCTTTGTAAATAAGTCAATACTATTCGCTACAGATGAAACCGCAGAGCATAGAAACCCGTGGATTAGCAGGAAATGTCACTGAGTCCATTACAGGTCAGGGATCACTGAAAAATGTCATTGCTCTTCGATTGACACTGCACCCTGCTTCCTCAGCTCCTCTCTGCATTTGAGAAGCCATGTGTGGCTCCAGCTGTTGCCAAGGCAGTTAATTAAACAACCGGTTCAGTAAATATCACTGCAGCAAAACAACAAAGACCAAACTCCCTTTGTCCTGACCTCGTTGTCCCCAGCAAGATCTATATCCACAGGACACTTAAAGGCACCTCACAGAGGGCTGTCCCAGTGCCTGAGACCTATTGGAGGCATCTCCCAGTGTCTGAGGCCTATTAGAGGCGGTACATGGATTTCTCAGTGTGAGAGGCCATCGGTGCATGGGATCCCAGAGCCCGCTTCCATGATGGCAGAAGCTGGCTGGTGCTGGCCATGAGCTTTGCCTGTTTCACTGCTTTCAGGGACGCCTGCCACAGGGGAGGAAACTGGCAGGGTAACGGCCCCCTGTCTGTGTGAGCTGGTCCTTGTGTGAAAGCCACCATGGGGCCCTAGCCCTTGAGTCACATCTGTCACTGACCTGTGCCACCTGCAGCAACTCACTCCTCTTCCCTTTGCCTCTGTTTTCTCACCTGCCAAAAGACGAACACCTGCTCTGTCTCCCTTGGCTTGCGAGGTTTATTGTGAGACTCAGACAGGAGAGGGCACACAGTCGATGGACACCCATGTATGAAAGGTGGCAGTATGGAGGGGGAGAGGAGGCCACCCACCAGCAATGTCAGGCTGTATCCTGGGTCCCGAGGGCAGCAGCGCCTGGGGAAGGCCAGGTAGGCCAGGAGGTGCAGGCAGCCAAGGCTGGGCCCTGACAGAGCAGGGAAGGAAGCTCTGGGGAAAGGTTTGTGAGCTCCTTCACTCCCATACAGGCAGCCCCTGGACTCCTGGAGAAAATCCAGCTTTCGTGGAGTCGAACTTTTGAAAAGCCTTCTGAATTCAGGGATTAGAAAGCAAAGCGAAGAGAACCTTGATTTCTGTGCTGTGGGATGACCTTTAGTTAGTGGAGCTTGGGTTTAAAAAGGCAAAAAACATAATGAGGCAGAGACAGACAGCCCCACGGGGACAGCATGAACTTCACACGGTGGGAACCAGACACCCTGACCAGCTTCCTGAAATCCTGTGGGCTTCTGACTAAGCCCTGGACACATGTGCCCGCCGGGCTGTCCCTGGTCAGGAGGCCAGGCCCTCGGGGGGCAGCAGCTCCCTATTCAGGCCTGGGTTCCGGGCCAAGCCGCAGAATGTGAAAGGTCTCTTGTGCGATTGGAGATGTCTGTTCCAGTCCTTTCTTCTCATTGTGGGTATGAGAGGCAGCTGGGAGGCCCGACCAGGGAGGGGCAGGAATATGGGGTGAAGGGGAATAGGCCACTGATAAGCGTCCTTCCTGAAGCCATGGGCTCCATGGAGTGATGGTTTTAGGTAACAAATTCCTTGGGCTTTAGTCAGGCTGCTTGTAGTGAAGGTCGCCATAGTAACCAAACAAAGTTCTAGGCTCATGATGGGAGCTTTCCAATAACCAGCCTGTCAGTCACGGCTCCCGCCCCAGGCCTGGCAGCCTGCGAGGCTGGTTTTGAAAGCCCAGGCCATACGTAGGTCAAGGGAAGACAAATGATTTCCCCTTCCCCTCTCCACAGTGGGCCAGGCCACCTCCTACCATCCCCCACTCGCCACCCCAGAACCCCTGTTGGTCAGGGTAAGTTGTCTTGGTCCTGGGGGACTTGGAAAGTCCTGGGGGAAGGTGTCAGAGCCCCAGAGGCCCTCCCCAGTACTGGAACAATATGGCCCTCTCGACAAGCCAGAGCACGTGCCTGTAAACAAATGGAACTGCACAGCCCTCTGCCCCAGGAAACCTAGACTGTTTTGGAAAATGTTTGAGCTGATAACCAGGCGTTAGCTGGAGCTATACCTTGGCTGACTTCAGCTAAGGCTAACATTGGAGCTCAAGGGCACCCCTGGGATCCACCTGGCATTGCCTCACCTTTTTTTCAGGTGGCATGTGTGATGTGTTTCTCATGGTACATTCCAGTGAGCAGGGAGGATGAGTCCCAGGGCCTCTGTTAACATTTCTGACTTAAACCCAGTGTGTTTATTTGACTGTTCTTATTAAGGACTTGTAGTACATCAAAAGGGTGCTTAGCATACCAACACTTCAGTGAGGGGATGGAATCAAAGGTATTAACACAAACATAGTTTATCACTTTGCTGGGTTCATTAAATACATTTGGCTGCCACAGCCCCTGAGGGGGACACCAGCCATGGGGGAACCTTGCAGGCCATGTGGCAGAGGAAAGTGTTAAGCCAGTCATAATCACTGACAGCACCAGATCTTTCCCCAAAGGTCAGTTCCTCATTAGCTAAGCTGGGTTGACATTCAGCATTTCCCTTCATGGGTTGTCCCATGAGAACCTCTTTGATCTTGCTCTGTGTGACGTGTACAGGTGAAAGATAATGATCCTCATTCTCCAGTTAGTGGTCTGCCTACATTCAGACTTCTAGGGTAGATGACACAGGTTGTTTTGTTTGTCTGGGGAAGAGAGGAAGGAAAGGGAAGAGAAAGGAACACAGATACTTGCAGGTTTTGTTTTCAGAGGTGGTGGTAACCCTTTCCTTCTGGTACTCACTGCTTTCCCTGCTTGCTGCAGGGGCTAGAGGCAGGCATTGTGGCCCAGGGCACATGGTTCTCTGTAGCAGGGGAGGCCCAGACCCAAGACAAAGCCTTTTTGCCCTTGGGAGAAGGCCCATGCCCACCTCCCCTTTGCAGTGGGAGGTTTTCGGGTCCGTGGGGTTCTGACACACAGCAGAGAGACCAAGGCATTTGCTTCTTTGTGTCTCAGCCCTGGCTGGGAAGCTGCCTTTGTTCCAACTAATGACCTTCTTTTGGGAATTTCTTCCACCCATGAATGGCCATAAAAAGGCTCTGTGTGGTTTACATTTAAGTCTTTCAAGATCAGGAATTTTTGTTTGGGAAGTCCTCTCAAGGTAACTGGAGGTGGCTGCAGAGAGGGAAGCCAAGAGGCTACTTGTGTAAGCCCAGAAACAGATAAGAATGCCATGTAGGTCGGGTGTGGTGGCTCACAGCTGTAATCCCAGCACTTTGGGAGGCCGATGTGGGTGGATCACCTGAGGTCAAGAGTTCGAGACCAGCCTGACCAACATGGAGAAACCCCATCTCTACTAAAAATACAAAATTAGCCGGGCATGGTGGCACATGCTTGTAATCCCAGCTACTGAGGAGGCTGAGGCAGGAGAATCCCTTGAACCCAGGAGGCAGAGGTTGCGGTGAGCCTAGATTGCATCACTATACTCCAGCCTTAGGCAATAAGAGCGAAACTCTGTCTCCAAAAAAAAAAAAGAATGCCATGTAACCCTGCTGCAGGGTAGGGGCAGGCTGCTCTCAGAGCAGCCCTGGGGTCCTTTATCAGGTGACGAAGGCCCTTCAACAGTCTCTGAAGTAAAGAGGCACTAACTGCAGGAAATCAAAGCTTTCAGGCCATTAATTTTTAAAGCTTCAAAGTCACATCACATTAAATGAATTCATTAAGAGGTGGAGGATCATCATGAGCCTTATAAGATTAAAGGACATGGGTCAGTCTAATTCTCCAGACCCAAGGAAAAATCATTAGTTTTAGGGTTAAGACGAGCTGCTGAAAAATGTCCCTTCTGTGTTAGGGATTAGTCTCTGGTAGGGTAATAAAACTGGGGCTGACTGTGGCCCTCCCCCTTCCAGGAAGGTAAGACCTGTTAGCATCCATATAAAAATCATACCCTCTAGGCTGGGCGCAGTGGCTTTGGGAGGCCAAGGCAGGAGGATCACTTGAGGCCAGGAGTTTGAGAACAGCCTTGGCAACATAGCAAGACCTCGTTTAATTTTAATTTTAAAAATTAGCCAGGCATGGTGTGGCACATTCCTGTAGTCCCAACTGCTTGGGAGGCTGGGGTGAAAGGATCAGTTGAGCCTAGGAGATTGAGGCTGCAGTGAGCCATGATCACACCGCTACACTCCAGCCTCGGTGACAGAGCTGTCTCTTAAAAAATCCCGAGCATGTGTTGGATTTAACATGGGTGAGAGACCATGTGTCTGGGAGACCTAAATCACTCAGTGCACCCCCCACATCCTGGCCAGGGTCTGGGTGATCACACCTGAATGGGGGCGAGGGACAGGCTTGCTTCTGCTCACAGGGCCCTCCCTGCCCCATCCTACTGTGCAGGTAGGGTGTCCATGCCTGGTCAGGCTGGCTCCTCTCTCCCACTACAGGCCTTTGTTTCTGCCCTTCCTGCTCATCGTCAGAGGACCCTGTCAGGTCCACTTTGTCCCCGGAGCCCTTCCACTTCAAAGCTGAACCAGATTTGTACCAATTGAGTACCAGATTCTGTTCTTTTTGTGTTTCCTAATTGTGTTGGATGTATTGTTTGAGTTTGGAAGTACCTTTGGGGCAGAGACTGGCCTCTCTGCCTGCTATCCCCATGGTAGGGAAACCCCCATTGGGCACACAGCACACTCCAGTGGACCCCACAGCTGCTAGACCATGGGAGCTGTTTTGTTTTTTGGAAGGAAGAGAACTGTGTGGGGGTTTGGGAATGTCACAGCCAGAGTGCCGTCACACCCCTCACCCAGTTTGGCTGTTTTGGTTTGGTTGCTTTGTTTTTTGGTCTTTACAGCACTCCTGTTTTGAAGATTGAAGAAACTAACGTGAAAGTTAGATGATAGCTCAAGATCACGTAGCTGATGAGTGGTGGAGCAGGGACTAGAACCCATGTTATGTGATTGGCAGGACCGCCCTGGTATACTTAAACTCCAAGAGCTTCAATAACAATAACAATGATGCGCCCTTCCGGATGGGCACTGCTTGTGAGCACCTTGCCGCATTAGCTCCGAGATCCTCTCAGCACCCTAGGAGGGATAGGAACTGTCATGATTCCCATTTTATAGATGAGGAAACAGGCACAGAAGGCCTAAGTAAGCACTTGCACGTAATAGGGGCTGGGGAACTGAGAATGAGAGTTTGGGCAAACATGGATTGAACCCTTTGTGAAGTGCCAGCCCCTGCTGGGCCTTTTATGTGCATGATGTCACACAGCAATCCTCAGGGTAAATAGATGCTGTTATTCTCATTTTACAGATAAGAAACTGAGGCTCTAGGCTGGGCGCAGTGACTCACACCTGTAATCCCAGCACTTTGGGAGGCTGAGGCAGCCAGATCAGGAGTTTGACACCAGCCTGACCAACATGGTGAAGCCCCATCTCTACAAAAAATAAAACAAAAAATTAGCCAGGTGTGGTAGTGCATGCCTGTTGTCCCAGCTACTCAGGGGGCTGAGGCAGGAGAATGGCTTGAACCCAGAGGTGGAGGTTGCAGTGAGGCAAGATTGCGCCACTGCAGCCCAGCTTTGGTGACAGAGCAAGACTTCATCTCAAAAAAAAAAAAAAAAAAAAAGGAAAAGAAACTGAGGGTCTGTGACTTTCCCAAGGTCACATGGCTACAAGAAGGGACACTTGGGTCATCAGACTTGGACCCTGCTTTTTACCACTGAGATCGACTTGGTGCAGCCCAGACTGGGTCCGATTTACTATGCAGGCTCTGGCATCCTGGCCAAGGAATTAGATTTTCCAGAGGCGTGGCCGCCTGACTCAAAGAATAGCCTGCTTTTTCACTCAATTATGTGTTTTCTGTAAAAATAGAACTCTTCATTAAAACAGCACAGCACAGCCATCAGCTGCAATTACTAATTACTGTCCTTTTAAGAGATAATGCCCCCTTCTGTTCATTCACCACACCTGCTGCCACTTCCCGCCCATTCCCCACCTCCCCCATCCCCATCCCCACCCCGCAGAGGGTTCCCAGAATGGCCAGGAGCCAGAGGGATCAGGAAGAGCCACCCAGGGTCCAGTGAACACACATGGGACCAGTAGGACCCAGAAGAATGGAGAGTTTCCAGGACACCCTACAGCTTCACTTCCTGGAGCTGCTTGGATCCTGGGAACCCCCACAGTGTTCCAGGCCTTGGTGAGTCCTTGTGACTCAAGTTTCCTCTTCCTTTCTTCAGCAATTTGTTGAGTGATACGAGAGAGCAGGCACCAAGGATACAATGATGAGAAAGACCTAGTCCCCACCCAAATGAAGGAAGAATCTAGCAGGAAGACAGGTCTGACAACAGCAAAGACGACTGAGAATGACAGCTAACCTCTCTTGTCGGGTGACGTGCACCAGACACAGGCTCTTTCCCTTAGTCCTCCCAGCAACCCTCCTGGGAAGTACCATGACTGTCCTGCCTTGCAAATGAATAGCACTGTCAGACGTTAAGGCACCTCTAGGAAGCAGCAGAGCCTGGAAGTATACCCGCATCATCTGATGCTAAAGGCCATGTCTCAATAGGGAAGTGGCTCCCTCACGTACATGGCACTTACTGTGTTCAAGTGTTCATTGCGGGTGCTACAGGGGGTTGCTTTCAGGAACATGAAAGTAAAAATGTGGACCTATCATGCTTGCTGCCCACACAGCCTGTGTGTTTCTCTGCAGCCAGCTCTGCTGTGCCAGCTTCCCCCACCACCAAGAGTGGGGTGCTGGGGTGAGCAGCCAGGGAGGGGACGCAGGAAGGGTGAGGATTGCTGCCCCCAGGTAAGGGGATGGATATGACCTCTCACCCCAGGACTGTGCTTGGCTTAGCCAGAGTCATCACAAAAATGTCCTCCATTTACAAGATAATGATTTTTTTTAAGTTTTTGGAAAAGCCATACCCAGTTCTGAAGAGTCTCACCCTAAGATCTCTCCTCTTTATAGCAATGAGAAGAAATTGTTTATCTTTGCCTCACATGGGAACAGCTCCAAGTCTTAATCCTTTTGACAAATAATTAGCAGTGTGATCCTGCCCCAGGAGTGCAGGTGAGGCATGGCCAGGAAGAAAAGGAGGAAGAGGAGGTAGATGCCAGCATTCTCCTGGGAATCTCAATCATCAGCCTGAGCAGGAGTGATTGGGGAGATGGGCAAAGCTGGTGGCCTGTGGCACAGCCATTTTCTAATGGGGAACAGAAACACCAACCTCACTGGTCTCTGTCTTCCTCCACAGAATCAGGGCTGCCCTAGACATACAGACCCTGTGGGCTGAGATGTCCCATGGTTCAGCAGGGGCTGGCACTTTCAGGCCACCTGAGTGCCTTTCTGTTCTGCTGGGTGCTACGTCACCTGTGCAGATGACATGGGAGTCGGCAGGTTCCGGGGGTTAGAATGGTGGCTAAGGGGAAGCTGAGTCTGGGTATGGGGTGGCCAGTGTGGTCTACTGAAGGCTCTGGCAGTATCCTGAGGAGAGGGCATAACCGTTTAGAGAGGGGGCTTCTGTCTGCACTGGGGCTCCCCGCCTGGACCAGGGCATGTGTGCCACATGGCTCGAATGGGGCTGCAGAAAGTACCAGGAATGGGGCGCATCTCAGGACCCGGCTCTCCTTCCCCAGCCCCAGCAGGGGGACCAAGCACATGGGGTGTTTACAATGACCCACGCTTCTTCCCTTTTTCAGAGAGAACACTCACTTAGATGCCGACGGCGTGACAAGGGCGTTCAGTCTTAGAAGACCTCAGTGTTTACTTCGCATGAGCTTCCACAGCTTAAAACAGGAAAATGCTTCCAACAGGGGTCACAGCGAGGCTGCCTTTGCCCAGGACATAGTTCCTGTAGCTTTATGCATCTCCTTCCATCCCCTTCCTGTCATAAGCCTGTCTTAGGTTCCAGGGGTGGAGGGCCTAATTGAACAGGCCAGAAAGCTTGGGGCTTTCTGGGAGCCTTCAAAGGCACCTGGCCTGGAAACTTGTGTCTTGGGATCTGGCAGGCCTGCGGCTTCAAAGCAGGAGTCCCTTCCCTGTGTGCTGGAGAGCTGAATGCAGCTGCTGCTTAGAGTTTATCACAGTTCAGCCTGGTGGGAGTCCATGGGGCAGCTGACATCACTCCTGTTTTACAGGTTTGGGACCTGTGACATGCCCAGCTGAGTGACCAGAAAGCTGGGACTTTGGCTTGGGTTTCTGATTCCCGGGCCAGTGTGTATTCACTTTGACAACACAGTGTGGGGCTTGAGGACGGTGATGTGACCATTGCTGTTCTGGAATGGCTCTAGTCAGAGTGTGTAAATGTTGAAAGCTGCTAGATTTTGGTATTCTGGCATTTCGATCACAGAGACTCTCCTCAGTGATACTTTTTGGCCTTGCCCAGTGACTGTCCCCTGGAATGGAGGCCCTCCACCCCCACCACAGTCAGGAAGAGCCAGATGCTTGCACATCTGGAGCCTGCTGTTCCTCTCCAGGTCCTGCTCTCACGAGGAGGAAGACTTTGCTTCTGGGCAATTTGGAATGGAATTGGCCAGTGCTCTGTCAGCTGTGGGAGGCCCGCCCACACTGCAGCTATGGGGAATCAAGTAACAGGCTCCAGGACTAGGCAGATGCTGTGTGCTCAGCACTGTGCCAGGCGCTGAGGGAGGGCAGCGGGGCCCTGTCCTGTAGGTACCTGCCATCCAGATGAGGACGCACGATGAGGCACAGGACAAGACAAATGGTGGTTTCACCATCTATAGGCGGGGCTGGCTGCACACTGATTCTAGAATGTCTGACATTTAAAATGCTTGATATGAGTTTATTATTAAACTCTTAAGCCTAGGTGGCAAAAAAAAAGATTATATACATAGTAGAGGAATGGAAATGGCTTCCCAGAAAGGAATAGAACTTTGACTGCGAATTAAATTGACGTGACAGATTAACAAGAGAAAAAAACGTATTTAATTTTGTACATATCCGTGGAAGTCCCACCAAATATGAGATTCGAAGAAAGACCAGATGCTTGAAGCTTAATAGCATCTGGAGCTACAGAAAGGAATAGGGGATTGAAGTTCCTGCTGGTGGCAGAGACAAATTATAGGAGGGTGACAAAGAGGAAATGATGAATAAAGGTCTTCTTATGCAGATAAAAGTCTCTCAGGTGACAGAAGTTGTCAGGAGCAGCCCTCTTCTTTATAGATACTTCTACTAATGTAAATTTCCCTCAGAGATGTAAATTTCCCTCAGAGATGAAAATTTCTAGGCCAGGCACTGTGGCTCATGTCTGTAATCCCAATGCTTTGGGAGGCTGAGGCAGGAGGATCATTTGAGCCCAGGAGTTCAAGACCAGCCTAGACAACATAGTGAGACCCCATCTCACAAAAAAATTAGCTGGGTGTGGTGGCTTATGCCTGTTAGGCAGGCCTAGCTATTTAGGAGGCTGAGGCAGGAAGATTGCTTGAGCCCAGGAGATTGAGGGTGCAATGAGCTATGATCACATCACTGCACTCTGCCTGGGCAGCAGAGCCAAACCCTGTCTCTGGAAGTTTGTTTTATAAAAGGGCAGCTTTTCAGAGCTACTTCTGTGTCTGCAGTTTCTCAGAATAACCAACTCAAAATATGCCAAAGTATATTTTGGGGTGGCATATTCTGGTCTCAAACAGTCATATTTTGGGGTGTCATGTCCTGAGCCCCAAGTATATATATATGTGTGTATAATGTAATTAAGTGTTAATGGAACACAGTGCCACACATTCAGAGAAGGACAGTGTGGTCACATAGGGACATCTTGGAGGAGGGCTGGATCCGTGGGATTGAAATAGTTTTTTTCATCTCAGAATCCTTTATTCAAGTGGTATTTTAGGCCCAGTTGGTTTATAAGACAGGTAAGCAAGGGGAAGAGGAGCCCAGGCTTGACTACTCTATCCCATCCCCAACTGCCAGCAGCCTCTCCTTGGCTTCCCCCAGAAGTCACAGCACTCTGATGAGGCTGTGGCCACAGCTTTGATTCCCCCTTGTTGTCAGGGTGCCAGAATGTCACCCACCAGCCCTGATGACCTGCCAGGGCTCTGTCAGACTTTCTAAAGAAATGGGCCAGCATTGCTAGGTGGGTGGGCAGGCAGCAGCTACCCATTGCAGTGAACAGGATGGAGAGGGGGCCTGGGCTTCTTAGTCAGAAGAGCAGCTGAGTTGCTCCTTCTGAGGGAGTAGAGTTGTTTGCTGATCCCTGTTGGGAGTGGGAACAAGTTCTGCAGTGAACTAGAGGCAAGCCAGCAGAGGCGCAGATAACCACATCCTGACATCAGGAAGGTTGTCTTGGAGGGGAGTGTGCACAGCCCCCATGGGGACACAGAAAGCCAGAGGGTGACATCTGGTTAGGAGCTGGCTGGGCGTCAAGGGGGAAGGGTGATCTCAGCAGAGGCTACGGCACAAGCACAGCACGGATGAGTCCAGAAGCCTGTCCTGAGGTTCAGGGAGCTAATACCCATGTGATCAGTATACCAGTGCCCAAGGTCATGGGAGGGTGACAGGAAGGGAGGGTGGAGCCAGAGCGGGAAGGTTGTGAAGGCCACAGAGAAGCACAGAAGGTGAGGACCATGGGGCAGGGCTCTGCGGAGGAAAATCCCTCTGGCAGCGCTCACCTGCCAGCCCGAGGAACTCTCGGGAGCAAATCTGGATCCTCCCAGGATCCTGGAGTGGAAGATCAGACCAGAGTGACTGGTGGAGCACTTGCCCCAGCCCAGAAAGGATGTGGTCGGGTTGAGAAATTCCACTCTGGGCCACTCATGCTAATGGAATGTCAGCAGCTGTGAAGATAGAGCCTGCTATTGGTAGAACTAACTTACTGCAATGCCAGCTCAGCTTTCAGCCACTACTTTGCCAGGTACATGGTGTGGTTGGGTCTGCCCTGGACCCATCCTGGCCCTCAAGGATGAAGAAAGTGAGAAGGGGGCTCTGGCAGAGAGAAACTGCTGAAGAGGAGGTGCCTACAGAGGGCCGGGGGAATGCAGCTGAGCTGGCCTACCCAGGGAGCTGTCCCCAGGAACCAGCCCAGCCCCGGGGACTTGGCTGCCCGAGAGGAGGGGCTTTCCCACCTCTCTGACACTGCTCCAACCAGCTACCCCATCCTCCACACCCCCAACCTCTTCTCTCCCCAGCTCCCAACCAAATCCCACTCTACCCTGCTTATCACCAAATACCAGCTCCACCAAGACGCCTGCCCTGTTCTTCCCCTGCACTGAACCTGATCCAAAAATACAGCCGTTAGTTCTCTGGGCAATGTATCATTTATGGCTCTCTAATTGTTGCCTTTAAGGCAGCCATTCTGTTTTCTTCATATTTCCAAAAGCAGTGGCCTCTGATCCTTGCAGAGTGCTGGATCCTTTGTAAATCTGGGGAAGGAGTACAGTGGCAGGACCAGTTGTCCCCAGCAGTTGCCCACTGGGTCATTCCTACTCGGGTCTGTGTCCTGTACTGGCTATGCACTCAGATCTGTGCAGTCCACACTAGGGGGATCCCGGTTTCTGCCCTTGGGACCTGATAGGCAAGCCAGGCGGTCATTAGTTATGTTCCAAGAAGGATGCGGGGCATCCTAAGAACTGGGAGAGGGGGGATTTAAAGCCAAGCTTGGGTTGGATGAAATTGAAAAGGAGTGGTATCTAGGGGGCATTTTGGGGATGCAGTGAGGAAGAAAAATGATACTTCTCCAGAAACCTCCTCTTCAGAAAATCCTGGGACAAATTCCACCCTCTTCATTCTCTACCAGGTTGCAATCTAAGAGACAACGTGTGGAAAGATGGGCAGAGAATTAGGACATCGGAGGGCTTTATGAAGCTGGGAGCCCAGGTCTTCTCAGGGTAGAGGCCCAACAGAGAGAGAAGATCCAAAGGGGCAGCTGCCAAGGGCAGGCCTGGCCTGTCTGGGTGGCACCTGTAGCCTGAGGAGTCTGGGTGACAGCCCTCCAATGGGGCAGGCCTGTGTGCTGCCCTCAGGTGGGCTGGCAGAACCACCGGGCAGTGATCAAATGCACGGCCTGAGAGTCTCGTGGTCTTGCTCAACAGTGATGTCGAGAAGGTGCTGCTGACTGGGCCTCAGTGGCTTAAACCCCCCACAGGCTGCCCAGGCAGCTGGTGTGTGTCAGTACTGCTGGCAGTACCAGGGTGAAAATGTGGCTGGACTTTCATACTGGTTACTATGTAGCCACTGTCTGGACCCCTCCAGAACCCCCAGACCTCCCTAGCATCTGAAGGGCCAACACTGGACACAGCAGGGCCTCCAGGGCTCCACCCCAGCTCTTGGTGAGCAAGTGTCATGATGCCTGTGAGAAGCATTCTGGCTGTGCCTGCTGTGTCCAGGGCAGAGGGAGGGAGCCAGCTCTACCCCTCCTGCAGTCCTGCCTCCAGGTGGGACCAGCCCTTCTTCCCAGCCATTCCAAGGGCCAGTCCCCAGGACTTCAGCTTTTCAGGTCAAAAGAAATTCTGAAGTTGCTCGCTCTCATTGCACAGTAACTGTCCCTAAATGGTGATTGAATAGGATTTCACGTCGCTTTAATCCTATCGATTATATAAGGGAGCCGGCTATTTTGGGAAATCCAAGGAAGAATCCTTTGATAAAGCATAATACCGCCTTCTTCTTGTATCCAGGGTCAGGAAGTGCAGTTTGCAGTTCCACTTAGGAGGTGTTGCTTGGGCACCTATACTACCGTGACTGGCAAGGTGGGAAGTGGAACTCTGTCCTTAGGGGACCTCCTTGCCAGTTCCTTGCTCTGCCTTCACTTACAGATTCTAAGCCACTGTCTGGATGGGTCTCTTATCCAAGGCCCCATGCTGGGCCCTGTGGGGAATATGAGTGTAAGCCTGGCCCCACGTTCAGTAGGCACAGGGCATTGGGTAGGAAGAGCAAACCGAGAAGACCAGGACTCACAGGACAGTGCTTCAGAGATGGGCAGAATGGCACATGGTCAGGGGACATGCGGCATCAGCAGTGTGGGCACTGACAGTGCTTCGTGGAGTGTTTCATGCTTTGGCAGCCAAGATGGAGAGAAACTGAGGTATAGAGTGAAAGCAAGCAGTCCAGGGGCATGGCAGAGGCTGCTGCCCTGATGGCACTCTGCCTTCTTCGAGCTGGGGAGGTGGGCATGTGGGGTTGCCCTGGTGGGGCAGGTGTCCCAGGTGAAAGTGAGCCCTCACTGGGGTGTGCTGATGGCCGCTGTTCCTCCCCATAGCCTGATGTTCACCAAGGTGAAGCTGGAGCAGGTGCTGAAAGGCCCAGAGGAAGCCCTCGTGACCTGCAGACAAATGCTGCGGCTGTGGCAGACCCTGTACAGCTTCTCCCAACTGGGGTGAGTGACCGTCATTGTCTCTTGGGTTGCCAGAGGGTGCTTGCCAGGGCAACAGTCCACAGCTGGGTAGCCACCACACCTGCCAGGATGGGGAGGAAAGTGAGGCTGTTGAATCAGAGCATGGAACTTCCTGCCCACAGAGCTTTTCACATCCATAGTCCACTTTGAACCTCCTGATAGTCCTCTGTGATGGGCATAAAGACCGTACGTAGGACATCGAGGTTCAGAGTGGTAAGAAGGAAGAGAGATCATTCCTGAGCACCGGAGCCAGGTGCTGGGCTTGTGCCTTTAGTTTATACCTCAGCTGCTTTTAGCTTATGCATTATCAGATTTTATTCCCAGCCCAGTGAGGAAACTCAGATGCAGAGACTTTATATATAGCTTGCCAGAGTCACTCGCCTGTTAAGTGGTAGTGCTGAGACTTGAACCTGGATCTCCTGAGTCCCAGCCCATGGAGCCTGTCACTTCTTCCTTCATTCCATTTGGAGGCCGGAAGAGGAAGTGGAGTCCTGAAGGGCCACCCCTTCTTCCCTAGTCACCCATACTCTTCATGCCTCTTGTCTCCTACTGGAGACCCTAGCCTGGGATCTGGGTCTTTCATGGGCCAGAGCAGGGTACTCTTGTCTAGGCTGAATCTACAAAAAGTCTTTGCTCAAACCCAATGGGATGCCTGGGCTCAGCCTATGCAGCCCAAAGGGAAAGAGGGCCTCCTGCAGACCAGGGACCCTACCTCTTCCTGATCCTCTTGCCTATCTTTGGAATAGCTGGCTGTGTCATCTCCCTGAGGCCTCAGGGGACCCCATCTGTTGTGTATTTGTGTTTTCACAGAGACTCTGGGAGCCCAGAAAGCTTCCAGACTCCCCAGATGAACGTCTATAACAGTGAAATTTACAGAGGAGGGTAATCTGTTGGAGTAAAACACTTTGGGCAGAGTCAGCCCTCACTTTGCAGGCCTAGGAGACCACAGCAGAGCAGGACCAGTGGGTGGAAACTGCCAGAAGGAGGTTCTGGGATGAGAGACTTTTCAGAACAGGAATAGGAAGCCACCTGGCAGCTGGATGCTTGAGGCCGTGGGCCACACTCTGGGTGAGGGGACCTGCATTCCGATGGCCTCATTCTCCTGCTCACTGGCTGTGGCCACGTGAGCAGGTGCACAACCCGGCTCCCCTCCTGCAGGGGGTTGCCCCAGAGCTAGCTGCTCCATCTCTGCATCCTTATCTGGATGGCTGGTTGTCTCTTCCTCCAAGTGGTCAGTTGTGGTGGGACCCCTCTGAGCTGCAGCTTTATCTCCCAGCACTGAAGGCCCGGCCTGTGCTTCCCTTACAGCAGCACAATTGCAGGGCTGGGGCTTGTCACAACAGGAAGCCCCTAAGCACCTCTCCTTGGCTGCCCCAAACTAGATTTTACAAGCCTTGGTTTCTGATCTGTGGCCCCATGTTTAGAAAAGATTCATCCCTATCTCCTGGGAAAGCCAGGAGAATACTGGAGCCAGGCTTCTGGTCCAGATAGCCCTGCCCTACCCTGGGTATAAAATCTAGTTTGGGATATCCAAGGATTAAGACCACAGCCTGCAGGTCTGGCCTTAGCAGACCTTGACTATCAGCCTCACCTTCCACTGAACTCCCTGGCACACCCCCTTCCTCTGCTCTGTCTGGGCCAACCCCACACTGCTGGTCTCATGTTGTAATTGCCCTTCTGGCCCTGTCTAGATGCCCCTCCTTCATGGAGCCACCAGCCACCCAGCCTCTAAAATGCTTCATTCAACCCTCACCATATGGGTCTTTGCTAATTGCTCCACTTGGACTGTCTGTTCTCCCCATCTGGGCAGTAAGGGTCTTCAAGGTAGGGATCATGCAGTACATTGGCCTAGAACCAGGTGTAGTCCTGGAGATGGGCTCTCTCTGGAGCCTTAGGAAAGGCCCCTTCACAGGATAGGAGAGAGAGTTGGATGGGAAGCTGCACCCAGCCCTGCTTCCTGCCAGCCCTGCATCAGGACCTGCCCCTGTTACCTCATTTACTCCCCACGACCACCTTGTGGGATGGACATTCTCATGATCATTTTCAAGATGAGAAACCCAAGACAGAAAGTCAAGTAGCATTGCCTGGGGTCACAAAGCTGAGAAGTGTGGTCCATGAGTTCAACCTAGTGTTTCTGGCTGCTTTGTTTTCTTTTGTTATTTTAGAGACAGGGTCTCGCTCTGTTGCCCAGGCTGGAGTGCAGTGGCACAATCACATCTCACCGCAGCCTCCATCCCCTGGCCTTAAGTGATCCTCCTGCTTCAGCCTCCCAAATAGCAGGGACCACAGGGACTCACCACAATGTCTGGTTAATTTAAACATTTTTTGTAGAGATGGGGTCATACTGTGTTGTCCAAGCTGTTGTTGAACTCAGGTGATCCTCCTGCCTCAGCCTCCAAAAGTGCTGGGATTACGAGCACGAGCCACCATGCCTGGCCTGTCTCGTGCTCTTTTGTACCACACTTTGTGCTTCCTGGGAATGGGAAGGGGTGGGAGAGGAAGAACCAATACTGAACCACTGTGGTTTTGTGGATAGTTTCCTCCAATGCCCACTAAAATTCCTAGGCTCCAGTTGAAGCCAGTGTGAGCCCAAGTTAGAAGGGAAGGACACCCTGGCTTTCTGTGTGGGATTGCCATCTTGGTGCTTCTCTGAAGGAAAGAAGCCTTCTTGCCCAGGCTTGGCCTGCCTTCTCATCTTCTGCACCTTCTGCTTCCGTTCTCAAAGTTTCCCCAATTGACAGGGTCAAAGGTTGTGGGCTTTCTCAGCAGTGGGAATGGGCTGGTTGGGGCTGCTTGTGCCCTGGATGGCCGCGGCAGGCTGTGCTGCTTTCTGAGCTGGAGGCTATTTCCTGGCTCCCCCCAGCTCACACTCTGTGAAAAGAGAAACCCCTGCTCCTAGCAGTACAGCAGCAGGGACCTGGGAAATTGAGGACAGGGTTTGGGAGGACAAGATGGGATCTCCATGACTATTTGATCTGCCACCCTAGGGGCCTCTGCTGGCTCCTCTGGGGCCCCCCAGAGGTTTAACGAAGGTAAGCCTGAGGCAGGGGGTGGCATCTGGGCCCTTTTCCGTAGCAGGTTGGGGGTCACAGCACTTCTGGTGCCCTGTCAAGACCAGGCTTTCCTTGGAAGCTAGTCCACAGTCCCCATTCTTTGCCTGGCACTCTGCTAGATGTTGCTCCCCCTGGCCTGGGAAGCTTTGGCCTTACCCACTTCAGAGAAGAGAGTAGGGAGTGTGGAAGAGTTTGCAGGCCTCAGCCTGTGTGGCACACGACCCATGCTGATCTGTCCTGCCTCTCTAGTGGTATTGGTGACTTCAGCTCTGTCTTTGGGCCTGAACCCACAGCCCCAGAGCCTGTCTGAAGTGAGGCTGTCCCATTCTCCCTGCTAGTCCCAGTGACGCTAGCTCTCTAGCTCACCAGGCCCTGTCCCTCCTTTGCCTTCCAGAGGCCTGGAAAAGGATGGCAGCCTTGGTGAGGGCCTCACCATGAAGAAGCAGAGTGGCATGCACCTGACTTTGCCTGATGCCCATGATGCAGACTCTGGTAAGAACTGGCTCCTTGGGCAGCTGTGTGCATGGACCCACAGCTCACGCTCCCAGCTTGAGAGCACCAACTTGGAGAGTGACACCCAGCCAGGCCAAACCCCCCACTGCTCTTTGCCAGCTGCTGCCCAGGGGCCTTGGTGCTAAGGAGCTACCCTCAGGCATCTTCTAGGGCTGATCTTAGCTGTGGGTAGGGGCTGGCTGCTGGCCCCACAGTGGGCAGTGGGCAGGGGAGGAACCCTGCCTCCTGCATGGGGGTGAAGAAAGCGGAGCCTGACTGGAAAGGGGGTTGCAGAGCACAGGAACTGTTTCCCCTTAGGCGCAAGCCAGAGGCCACAGTTCACCTAATGTCCTCGGTAGATCAAGTCAAATAGAAAGGAATGGGCACTAAGCTCTTTACAATTCTAAGCTGAAAGCGGACTCTTTCCTGGAAAAACTCATCTTGAAACCCATGATTTGTGAAATTCAAATGAGTTCAGGAACTGCACTTAATATTTTTTAACTTTGGACCTGCTTAAAGCAGAACACCTTTATCAAAAACACAAGAATTAATCATGGGAAAGAAAGTGTGAGTGGAGTTGTATTTAGTGAAATTGCTCAGTTTTTTCACTTCGGTGGACATGAGCCAAGTTGCACCTTTGTTGTCAAGTGACAGAGTTGATTTCAGAAGCCAAACCTAGCACCCAACTTTAGAGGCACATCTCAGGGGTGTATGGCTGTATGTAGAGCTTCTGTCTCCCAGAAGGGAATGGTGAAGGGAGGGAGGGAATGGTAGCTCCCTTGCAATTAAAGAGGGAAGAAGCATGAACAGTTATTAGGACTTCACGTACGCTTGTCTCATAAACTGAAGTCATCTGTGGTTTGCCCTGAGGTCTCCTGAGTTTATTGGAGCCTTTATTGCCTCTGTGAGAGAGAGAGAAAGAAAGTACTCACATTTCACCTGCATGGGAATTATAAATGTCAACAGTTTATATATCCTGAACCGGGGCCCATATCACCCAGAACTGCCACTGGGAGAGGTTTTCCAGAGGGCAGTGTTCTGACTTGAGCTGCAAGGGTCCTTCACAGCACAGCCTTGAATGGGGACCTTGATACAAACAAATGATAACATGCACTTGTGAAAACAGAGTGAAAGTAACCAAGGGAAGAAAAGAAAAATAATTCATAATTTTACCACTTAGACCTGCATAAATGGCCTTTCAGACTTTTTTCCATGCTCATATTTCTTTTTTATAAAAATGTGGTCCTATTCTTCTGTAACTTGCTTGTTTTCACTGAATTATATAGTGTGAACATCCTTCTACATTGACATCTGTATTTGTACGTTGTTATTTTAATGACTGCAGTTGGATGATTATACCCCCACTTATTTTTAATCAATCCCTATTATTAGACAGTGAGGTCATTTCTGTTGTGTTCACTTAAAGAGTGTCTTTGCTGACATTATTGTTTTCCTAGGAATAGATTCCTAATGGAATCTCTGCCTGATTGGCCTCCAAAGAGCTCCCCTCCCCAGCTGTGGGTGAAAGGACATAGTGGCCCCTCCCTAGTGGGTCTGTGAGCTGCTTTCTGGCTGCCCAGCCATGCCACCCTACCCTGACTCAGGGTGCCTTGTCTCCCCATCGTGCTGGGCAATGATTGCTCCTGGGGCCTGCGACGTGTGGACCTCTAACCACTGCTCTACCCATCCCCTCTTGCTCTCTACAGGCTCCCGGCGGGCTTCATCCATCGCAGCCTCCCGGCTGGAGGAGGCCATGTCAGAGCTGACCGTGCCCTCTTCGGTCCTGAAGCAGGGCCCCATGCAGCTGTGGACCACGCTGGAACAGATCTGGCTGCAGGCTGGTGAGTGCCCTGGTCCCAGTGACACTCGTGGCCTGTCTGCAAGCCACGCACACTCTCAGAACGCTGTCCTGGAGAAGGGAGTGTGGTGAGGTGGGGACTCCTTGCTAGGCCCACACAGTTACAGAGTCCTGGCCTCTGGCTATGGGTCTCCTCTGCCCCGTGGGAATGGTGTCTGCCTCCCTGCCCCCCAGCAAACCCAAACATGAGAGGATTGGAGGTCCTGAGAGGCCAGTCTCAGTCTCAAGAATGGGCTTCAAACACTGGAGAGCTCAGAGTAGTCAGAGAGGGGAGGTGTAGAGAGGCCCCTAAGAAAGAGAGATTTAGGGGTAGAATTCATTGAAGGTAGAGGCAAGACTGGTAACTTTGAGGTTGCCATTCAGGTGACTGTCCCTCTTTGTGACTAGGTGACACCATTGCCACCAGGAGTCAGAAGGCCAGCGTGTTAGGGAGGCAGGCTGCAAGAAAACTGGCCACAGAGTCCCACAGACCTGGGTTCTGAAGGCAGCCCACAACTGGCTAGCCCAGATCTGAAATAAGCCAATGTGTGACACACGGAGGGTGGCCATCACAGGCACTCAGCAAAAGGTGTCAGGCTTCTGTCTCGTCCATGGCAGCCATGGTGAAGGAAGAGGCAGCGTGGCCGTGGACAGTGAGTGTCCTAACACCGGCTTATGAACGCCCAGGAGTGACTCTCTGCCAATAGTTTTGAAAATTTACCCTGACAGTGGTGTGAAAGGTGGATCATAATAGAAAGAGAGAGAACCAAGACCAAAGATGGCAAGTGCCTGAATGAAATAAAATGGCAGCAGGAGACAGAGAAGGTTGATAGGCTAAATGGAACCCTAAAGTACCCCAGGCCAACACAGCCCCTTGGCCTAGAGCTGCCCAAGTGAAGTTCTGGGCTCAGGAGTACCTCTTGCATTTTCTGATTACCCTCCCCTCTGCTCCTTCCCCATCATGGGGGGTGCGCTGTCGTCCCCAGGGGAAGTTGGAGAAGAAACCCAAAGTAGATGATCTTTTACTGGGATGTGGGGATTTAGTAAGTCAGAGTCAGAATGTGCTTGTTAGCTAAGAATCTAAGGTTTCCCACTGCATGCTTCTCACATGCGGACACATTAGTACTCAGTACACCCCTGCTCTCCCCACTGTAGTTTCTGAATCTAGAGAAAACATTGGGCAGGATTCACAGAAAGGCTAGACATGGGAGCATTTTAACAATGCAGAAACTGCCCCAGTTAGCATCTCAGGGTCCCCTCAGATGCTAGGGGTGGGCGGAGGCTGTGCTTGCTCCACAGTCAGCTTGTTGTGTCTTAAGCAGGAAGAGGGATATTGAAAAAATCCAGATGAATAATAAACAAGGCCTCCCCTCAGGCAAAGATTCCCATCTTCTTCTAAGATGTGGAGCCGTAATGACTTCCAAATTCCAAGGAGCGACGTGGAGCCCCAGCCCCCACAGGTTCCCACCCAAGATGGGAAGCTGCATCCATGATGGGGGCTTCACCAACTTTAAGGAATGCAGCATAACACAGTGATCAGATTCTGCAGTTGTGGGTTGCCTGTGCCAGAGCTCCCAGGCCTTTCGTTTGAATGATTTGCCTTGTTTTTGGGTCCGGGGGGTGGTTTGTTTTTGTTTTGAGGCAGAGTCTTACTCTGTGGCCTGGGCTGGAGTACAGAGGCACAATCTCAGCTCACTGCAACCTCTATCTCCAGGTTTAAGTGATTCTCCCACCTCAGCCTCCTGAGTAGCTGGGACTGCAGGTGCATGCCACCATGCCCGGCTAATATTTTTGTATTTTCAGTAGAGAACGGGTTTCACTGTGTTGGCCATACTGGTTTCGAACTCCTGACCTCAGGTGATCTGCCCGCCTCAGCTTCCCAAAATGCTGGGATTACAGGCGTGAGGCACTGCGTCCAGCCTGATTTGTCCTGTTTGTTTCCTAACATCGTCACGAGCTTGCTCACAGTTCTCAGATCATATATTGCTTTACACTAGGGATGCTAGCACATTCTGGTAACTCCAAGTAAGGTTAAAGGCCCTCATGAAGCCAGTAATTAGACTTGGGAATGTCAGTAGAAACACAACCCCTTCAATTATTTGCACGTGAGCCTTTCTTCTCTGGTCATTATCTTAGATATTCACTCCACAGATGAGAACTCCGAGAACAGCATCTGAATGCTTCGAATGTGGCGCCACGTCAGGGTCAGGCAGTGTAGTATTAGGAGATCAGTTTGGGTGCATGTAACAGATCCAAAATAGCAGTGTCTTGCACAAGGTGGATGCTTATTTCTTTCTCACGTAACAGTTTAGAAATGACAGCCTTGACTGGGCCAGCGACTCTTCTCCCTAGGGTATCACTGTCGTCTGTGTGGTCTAGGATGGCTCTCTGCCACATTCACATTCCAAGGCAAACGATTAAGGAAGGAACCCCCTTCCCTATAAGGACATGTCCTGGAATTGGCACACATCACTTCCCCTCATGATCCATCAGCCAGAACTTAGTTATTTGACTGCCCCTAATTGCAGAGGGCTCTGGCAGATGTCATTATTCCGTGTGTCCCATTAAAAGTCAAGGGATCAGGCCAGGCTCAGTGGCTCATGCCTGTAATCCGAGCACTTCAGGAGGCTGAGGCAGGCAGATGGCTTGAGCCCAGGAGTTCAAAACCAGCCCAGGCAACATAGCGAAACCCCATCTCTACTAAAAATACAAAAAAATTTAGCTGGCCATGGTGGTGCATGCCTGTAGTCCCAGCTACTCTGGAGGTTGAGGTGGCAGGATCACTAGAACCTGGAAAGTCAGGGCTACAGTGAACTGAGACTGTGCCACTGTACTCCTGGCTGGGCAATGGGAGTGAGACCCTATCTCAAAAAAAAGAGGTCACGGGAGGGGATCTGTCATGCTAGAAGAAAGGGAGAATAGACTGGTGACTGGTGCACAGCCACCACGGCCAGTAAAAGAACATGAGAAGGTGTCCCAGCTCTTTCATTCTGAGCATGAGAGGATTCCAGGGTAATTTTCACCCCCTGAGCCCTCTCCCCTCCCCTGGCTGCCATCACCACTAGCAAGCATCTACCGAGCACCTGTTGAATGGAGGGCTGCCAGGACCAGATCACCAGGGCAATGATCTCCCTAACCCGCCTCCCCAACCTGACCCAAGCTAAGAATACGATCAACATCCCCACCCCCACCCACCCTGCCTAATGACTCCACCAGCTGCAGCAAATTTGCAGCAAGAGAAAAAGATGCCTTGATCATTTTGGAAGGAACTAATCCCCCTGGTTTGGGTCAAGATAAATTGTATCCCAATCTGTTTGGCAGTAAGTTCCATCATGAATTCACTCTTTGGTTGAATTCAAAGGGACTGCTGTAGCCTTTCTTTCTCAATTCTTGCCCTCCTCCCCTCCCTTCTTCAAGCTTCTTTCCAGTTCCAATCCAATGTGAGAAGCTGATGGACAGTTCCCACTTGAGAGATGGGCTGCAGGGCAATGCCTCTTGGGCAGCGGGTCTGTACGAGAGTGGGAGGCACAGAGTCCCATAGATGCTCCAGGATCTGAGTATTGAGAGAAGTGCTTTCCCTAAAAGCAACAACTACCGCCTCATCCCCTACTGCAGGTCATGGCTCTGGAAGCTGACAGTGGGCCAGAGGGGGAGACGCATGTAGAGAGAGTTCCCCTGCCCTGGAGGTCCTGGGGCTCATGGACAGTTCTGGGCTTTGTCTAGGTTTAGGGGAAGCTGGCCTGAGTCTCAGCTCCCTGATGCCAGACTCCTGTGGTCTGGTGCTGGTGCCCTGGCCTGCAGTTGGAGGCCACCCCAGGTGTCTCCTGGGCAGACTTGGGGGGCTGGGGTGGGACAGCCAGCGCTGTGGCTGAAGCAGGTGTTTATGATGAAGCCATAGTCCAGGGAAAAGCTGGTACTCGCCCTTGGTCCTGCGTGCTCCTCTACTGCTTATCATCCTTACCCTCTTCCCAAATCCCCATCCTTCCCACCTGTTCCTGTCTCCATTCAGTGTCTTCTTCCTACGTCCTCCTCTTCCCTAGCTCCAGCTTTTTCTTCCCCGCTCCCAGCTTCCTGAGTCAGCAAGGCCACTCTTAGAACAGGCCCATGCAGCCCCTGACTGCCCTGTGCCCTCTGGGTCCCAGGGATGGAGGGTCTCAGATCAACCTGAGAACTGCCTGCAGACCTTTGAATTCCCTGTGTTGGTATGGGTGTTCTCCATTCTAGCCCCCTTGCTCTTCACTCTCCCTCTACCCTTGCCCTCTCCCCATCTACCTTCTTTTTCTGGGCATTCATGTGCTCTGAGCGGCTGATGCTTATTTCCTTTGGGTCACCAAAACAGCCCCCACTGAGGGTCAAGGCTAGCCACAGTGAATTCCTTTGGGGGGCTAACCTATTTCTCTCCTGCCCTGTGGCTCGCCTCTCAGGTCTGGGGGAGGGTCTAGGTAGGAAGAACACTCACCTAGGGAAGGCTAAGAGGCCTTAGGGGTGGGCCTAGGCTCTCTGTACCCTGCTCTTCAGCACAGAGCCAGCCTGCGGGCAAGGCCCTCCCTGCAAAGGAGATGTGGAAATAGCTCATGGAAAGTAGGCCCATCCCCCAGCCAGGGGTGGGAGAGCCTCAGCTTTGGCAGAAAGACTCAACCAACTCTGGGTGCAGGGTTAGACCAGGATGCCTCAAAAAAAAATAATAAAAGGGCCTCTTGCAAAGCTCCAGGGAACAGATGTTTTCCATTTGTAGCCTGCTGGGAGAAAGCACAGAGGGGAGGGGGTGGAGAGAGACGGAGGGGAGAGGAGGAAAACTGGAGACAGACAAGCAAGAGAAGAGGTCAGGGAGTAAGCAGGAGGAAGATGAGAGCAGAGGGAGAATCAGAAAGGGGACGAGAGCGCGAAGGAACTGAGGGGCCCCTGGACGCTGAGGATGCAGCAAGGCCCTGTGTGCTGGGGTGATGACCTCAACAATACAAATTCAAGGAAAATGTCAATCCCTGGCCAGAGGAGGCTGGGTTGGGTGTGGGCACCACCGGGTCCTGGCAGCCAGGGCCAGGCTGGGGGGGGATCAGGGCCATGGGTAGATGCAGTGCCCCAGGCCTCCTGTAGCCAACTGTCCATGGCTGGCAAAGTGGCCAGCAATGTGCTTAGGGACACTGAGACTAGCAAGGGGCGCTGCACTGTCACCCAGACCTGTGGGCCTATCTACAGGTTGGAGACCCACCCTGGAGGCCGGCCCTGCCGGGCACTGTCTGCCAGGCCGCCAGAAGTCCTCAGGAGGCCTCCCTGCCCGGGCTCTGTCTTCTGGTTTCCTGTCTAACTGGGTATGGAGCCTGTCAGTGGAGCAGCCCTAACGGTTCTTCAGGTCACATTCTCTGGTATGTGACCAGCCCAGCAAGGTCCAGGCCTCTGGAAGACCCAGGGCCCTGAGATAAGAGGGATTGGGATTGGGTGGGGTGCCCTCTAATTAATATCTGTTGATATGAATGTACTATGAGGGGTCCACAAGGGAGAGACCGGGGGCAGCCTCTGGAGACAGGGCAGCAAGTTGTAAACAACTTAATGAGCTATCCAGGGCCAAGCAGGCCAGGGAAGTGGGGAGCCTGACCCCTGGGCCCTCAGCTAAGTTGAGCTTCTGGCAATGGAGGAAGCAGCTACCCCACAAAACTTACACCCACACACTTCCTTCTGCTTCTCCTCGCCTGTCACCTTGGGGGATTCTGCCACAGTGGAGCCCAGCCCACCTTCCTTGTCCTCTTAGCTAGTTCAAAGGCCTCTGCAGCCTTTAGGCTCTAGCTCCAATGCCACCTCCCTCAGGACAATTTCCCTGACCACACCAGCAGCACCAACTTGGCCCCTCCTGAGTGCCCATAATACTCCCATGTGGCACTTGTCATTCCACTGCTGTGGTCCCTCAGATGGTTTAGTGGCTCAGCTGCTCCCACACCTGCCCCCACTCTTTTTCCTCGTGGGGGGATCAGGCGCATAGTACTCAATAGGTGCACGTTAGGCACTCAGTTCTGAAGGCAGCCTGTTCAGACACCCCAGCAGCAGCTCAACGGCAAAGCAGAGAGAGAGAGCTGAGGCTAAGATAACCAAATCTCTAACCCCTCCCTCCACTAGCCATCTGCCCCTGGGTTCAAAGCCCCCATTTCCTGTGCTCTCTGCCTTGGGAATCTCCATTTCAGGCTGTCCTCGGGGACTAGAGCCTGCATTTCTCTCCCATATCCAGGAAGCCTGGCTTCTCTGTGTTGAATTCTCTGACCCTCCCAAGTTCTCATCTCCACTAGAGAAAGAGTCGTCTTCCTCAGAAAATGATGTATTTGAGGACGTGGCACACTACTCAGGTTGTACACTGAACCTTAGGCAATGCTCGTGCCAAGTACCCCAGTGCCTGTTTTGCAGTCAAGGTCTTAGTTAGCCCTCTCCTGCTGCTTATTGAGACAGAAAGAGGGGACGTCTGGGCCTGGTTTCTCTACCTCTTTCTGGGAGCTTCCCTTGGGGATATCTGTTCTCTCTCCCACCCCAGACATGATCTGAACTAGGGTAACCTCAGCTGTCAGCTTTTGCTAGGCAGAGTTCTTGGCAAAACAACAAATCAGACTCTGCCGGCCCTTCTGCGCTCCCCATCTGTGTCTCAATCCTTCTGTGCCTTCAGCATAGGCCCAGCCCCAGGAGGGGGCAGCCAAGCCTGGGGCTGCTTTGAAGATGAAGGCTGAGTGCCTCCTGAGGCCAAACAACCGCGTCTCCTCAAGTGCCTGCCGTGGGGTGTGCCTATGCCGCGTGGGACTGAAATCTGCATTTGTGTGGGCTGGCCCTGATTGGAGAAACTGCCCCATTTCCCACTCCTCTGGTTCTGGGACAGATCCCCTCCTGCCTGCTGGCCCAAAAGGGTGTGTGTCCACTTTTGAGGGAAACCATGGAACTGCTGGGGAGTCCAGCCCTGGCTTTGTCCTTTCTCACTGAGGGAATGGGGCAGGGTCCTCACCTCCTAAGCCTGCATTTTTAAAGTATGGATCATGATAGCACCTTCCTCCTTCCAAGACTTGCTGTCAAGGATTAATTAGAAAATGTTTCCCATACCCGGGGCTTGGCCCATCAGCTCTCCATCAGTGCAGGGGTGGTTTCTGTAGCTGTTAGCAACACTGCCTGGTTTGTGCCCTCCTTTGCCCCTGAACCTCTTCTTCCTACCTCTTCTCCCTCACCCTCCCCCCATCCTTGGCAGGGTCACTTGGTTCTCCCTGGGCTTTGAGCACACTCCCACCTTCAGTCAGCCCCTGCCTAGGAGACCAAGGGGCCCAAGGGGAGCTACCTGGTCTGCTTCCATCCCCATCTCCCTGGTCATGCAATGAACAAAGGAAGTGAAGGAACACTGAAAAAGAGGCCAGAGTCACCTCAGCCAGCTCTTAGCTCAGGGGATGCCATATCCCCATGCCAGGTTCTGAAGTCAGACAGCCCAGTGCAAACCCTGGCTTTACCACTTACCCACTGTGGCCATAGTCCAAAGCCTTGACCTCTCTGTGCCCAGTTTTTGCCCCTCTAAAGTGGGGTAATAAAAGTACATGTGCAGGGTGTGGTAGATCATGCCTATAATCTCAGCACTTTGGGAGGCCGAGGCGGGTGGATCCCTTGAGCCTAAGAGTTCAAGACTAGCCCGGGCAACGTGACGAAAACCCATCTCTACAAAAAATACAAAAATTAGCCAGGCATGTTCACATACATTTGTAGTCCCAGCTACTCAGGAGACAGACTGAGGTAGGAGGTCAAGGCTGCAGTGAGGCCGGGCACAGTGGCTCACACTTGTAATCTCAGCACTTTGGGAAGCTGAGGTGGGCAGATCACTTGAGGCCAGGAGTTCGAGACCAGCCTGAGTCCCTCTACTAAAAATACAAAAATTAGCCAGGCGTGGTGGTGCATGCCTGTAATTCCAGCTACACGGGAGGCTGAGACAGGAAAATCACTTGAGCCCGGGGGACAGAGGTTACAGTGAGCTGAGATCATGCCACTGCACTGGGTAACACAGGGAGACTCTGTCTCTAAATAAATAAATAATTATTTTTCTTAAATTGCTGCTGTGAGCCACGGTTGTACCACTGCACTCCAGCCTGGGCGACCAAGGAGATCCTGTCTCAAAAAAAAAAAAAAAAAAAAAGAGTACTTGTTTTACAGGGTTTTTGTGAGCATTAACTGGAATGATCTTGATGCCATTGACTGGCACTTAGCAAGGTCCCTGACACAGAGGAAGCACTCAGAAACCATTACTTAGTGTTCCCACTGCATCCTATGGTCAGTGTGTCCCATGTTGTGACTCAGTGGGATAGTGTCCGTCACCTAAGACCAGTTCCCCAGCTCTGAGGATGCGGGGAGGGGGTCAGGATGCCTCTAACTCCCCACCACTCACACCTCCCACTGCCCTTCTGGTTTTGCAGCTGAGCTGTTCATGGAGCAGCAGCACCTCAAGGAAGCAGGTTTCTGCATCCAGGAGGCGGCGGGCCTCTTCCCCACTTCTCACTCAGTACTCTACATGCGGGGCCGGCTGGCTGAGGTGAAGGGCAGCTTGGAGGAGGCCAAGCAGCTGTACAAGGAGGCGCTCACGGTGAACCCAGATGGCGTGTGCATCATGCACAGCCTGGTGAGTCAGACCCCCCCATTACCGCCACCTCCTCCCACTGCCTCAGGGCCCTTATCCCGCTTTGTCTCTCCTTGTCCTCATACTCCACTGCCTGCCTGTGCCTTGTTACTGCTGCTCCCTGGAGTCTGGGAGACTTCCCTCCTGCTCTGTTAGAAGAGACCGTGCTTGGGATACCTTAGCCTTCTCTTGTAGACACAGGCCATTTCCTGCTTCAATCAGGGTCTGTGTTGATTACAAAATCTAGAAGGTTTGGTTGATACTCTTTGTGACTTCCTTTTGCTGTAAGTTTCTACAAAGCGATCTAGCCCCAGAATGCTCTCATTGTTACCCATGAGACCCTTACCCTGGAGATTAATGCAGACTCTAGGCAATTACCAAAGTGCTCTTCTTTCTGGGAGTCCCAGACCCTCCCTGCCTCCTCCACTTCCGAGGAGCTGCACATCTCTTTGCTGGGATTCAGGGGGGTTTCTGGGGTGGGCTGCCATGTCAGGCCGGACTCAAGCACATATTGAGAATGATCCCTGGGGTACTAAAAGGATCTAGTAACCCCTAGTCCTCATTCATGGGCTCAGGACTTGGGTGCCCTAGGCACAGTGGCCTCCCTGTGGCAAGCTCAGAGGCTGGGGAGCAGGATGCTGATGCTCTTGTTCTGGCCTTACCTCTACCTGGTGATCATGGGCAGGTCAGCCACCTTCTCGGAACCTTGGTTTTAATTATCTGTCCAGTGGGTATCGTCTGGTCCAGGAAACATTTATTGAGCACCAGCTCTGTGATAGAGACCCTATAGATTATCATTTTTCCCCTGCTTTCCTTTGCTGCTTCCAGAGAACAGGTAGCCTGATAAAGGTAGTGATCTGGAAGCATGCAAGCCTGCATCTGCACAGGTGATTTTTGAAGGACAATCTAGGATCCCATAGTTAGCAATAGTCTTTCCCTGTTAGGGTCTGGGTTCCACCTTGAATGTTCCCCTGTGAGAGTGCGTTGAGAACAGCCATTAGGGTATCCGTGACATCTGCCATGTAGAGAGCACAGAGGGATCAGGAGAATCGCTCCAGATGGCTGGAGGGTTGGCATTGCCAAAAGGGGGCTGATTTGTCCATGAGTAGAAGCTACAGGGAGTTAGATTTCAGCCGTGTCAGGGAAAACATTATAACTCTTAGCATAGTCTAGGCACATACTCAGTAATCATCTCTGAGAGTGTCGCCAAGAGAATGCAAATCACATGCCGAGGAGCCAGAACAGGTCATCTTCATAAGGTCCTTTCCAACCTGAGAATCCTTGAAAAGGAAATAGAATAGAAATTCCTAGCTCAGCTATTATTCCCACTGCCTGATTTCTATAAAGATTTCTAACATAGGTTTGTGTGAATGTTCAGCCTCAGATGAAGAAAGCCCATGCAGCCACCATACACCCTTGTTCATGTTCCCTCCCAAGTGGCTCCGCATCGCCTTCCAGTCAGCTTAGCAAATGTTTGCTTTTCTGCAAGAGGCTTCTTCCTTCCTCCCTCAATTTTAGACGTTAGCTTCCCTGATAAATGCCTCGCCAGAGGTCACATCCAGAAATTTGATTAGGGCGGTGGGAGGGAGGGTCTGGGCTCTATCATTAGGCCTGCAGTCAGGCAGAGATGTCTGCCTTCCACTGTGTTGATGGATATTAACCGGCAAGCTCAGCCCTGAAAACCCAACAAAATCCAATAACAAGTACAATTTTGAAGTAACAGTGTACCATTTTTCATTTATGCTTATTATTGTTTGTAGCTATTTTCCTGAAATTGAAGCTGTTTCCAACAGTGGGTTTCCATGGTAACTGAATAGCTATCCAGAGTGGCTCCCTGCAGATGTTTCTGAAATGGTACCTTTTTTCTTCCTGAGGTTCCCTGCTGATTTGATGGAATTGGAGCAAGTCAGAGCCAGCCCTGCCCTCTTTTAAAGTTACAAGCAACCAGAGGGGCGGTCGGCTTCTGCGTGGGCAGCCCATCCCCTGTCTACAGGCTCTGTTCCTGCCAGCATCCCACTCATATGCATAAAGAACAGCAAATGTGAAACCTGGGGAAGATTTACTAAGCACTCTTTTTCTAAAGACATTTGAATGCTTTGGTGTGTCAATCTCAAGTGTTCCCAGATTTAAGTGTCTTCCCTGTGCTGGTCTGAGACTCAGGACATCTGGGGTCTAATCCTGGCTCTGGCCCTGATCCACTTGGGGGACTTAGGAAAAGACACTTAACTTGCATGTTCCTGGTGTCCCCTTCTACAGATAATAATCCTCGTTCCTGGGCCATAGTGTTGTTCTAATCAAATGAGGTGATGCATGTGAAAGTGTGAAAGGTACATGTGAAAGTGCCTGCAGTGCAGTCCCAGAGATTGCAAAGCACAGCGCAGAGTATGCCACCCCACTTCAGTCCCTCACCAGTATCAGACATTGCTAATCAATCACAGCCCCTTTTTCCCACTGAGCAGAGATGTGATCTTGGAATCTTTTTCAACATGATACAATGATAGGAACTACTAGCTGTCATTCTAAGTCAGTTTCACATTTATGTAAGGAATTCATTGTAAAAATAGTAGAGGAAAGAGACACATCAGTCATCTGAGCCTTTGTGAGCTCTGGAGGTTGGTACAGCCTTGGAGAATTACCAAGAGAGGAATGTGGAAGGGAGGTGATACCTGCTGTGATACCTCCCAGGGCAGGCTCCCAGGGAGGACACTCTGGCCTTACCATGCCACTGTGACTTTATGAGGATATTGGCCTCTGATCAGTACAAGGGAAAGGAGAGTGTCCCCTCTCCTGAGGGCACAGCCACCCACAAAGCTGGGCTGGAAGAGTTTAGGGTCTCCAGGTCTGGAAAGACTCCCTGAGGTCTGGAAAGAGGAGGGCGGAGATATTCTTAGTGTGCTGCGTGGGTGCTGGGTTTGGCTTCACAGTCCTTAGGGTGGGATTGGCAAGTGCCAAGAGGGTGAAGAAAGCCCACTGGGAGTTAAAGACTTTACTCTTAGAGGCCAGGGGCCCCATGTTTCTAAGAATATAAACTTTCACAAAGAGCAGGTTCTCTACCCTCCGTGTCTGGCTATCCCTGCCCTAGATGCGATAAGAGATGTTTCTGTGGTACTAGCCCTGCTCTGGGTTTAGCTTAGAGTTTTCTACCCAGACTAGGCAGGAAGGAGATGCCACCTTGGCAATTCTCTGCTGGGCAAGAGAACCAGCAGAGTTTATCCCAAGTTTGTCCATCAAGCTCTGGTCCTGCTGGCTGCCGTCTGCGCTGGGCTCAAGGATGGCCAGGGGCCTTCGGGAAACTGGCAAGTGTAGAAAGAAAAAGAAATGTGCTCTCTGCAGTGGAAATCAAATCACAGGAGCAGGTCCTGACAGTCTGCCAGCACGGTCCCAGACTTCTCTCCAAGTAGCTGGAAATCCCACTCGACTAGGGTATTCAGAACCGAATTCACTGGCAGAAAAGTCTAGCCAAGAAGGGGAAGGGTGAACTTTGCCTGCCTGCCCCTGGGGAAACGTGAGAAGGAAGGCAGAGGCCCTCCCAAGATGCGCAGGTGTGGCCGGTTGACACTGCCCTTCAGAGAGGGCTTCAAGGCTTGGCCAGGAAGGGACCACAGGCAGCCTGCACTCTGATTGGAGCTTATCTCTGTCCTGCCATCTCCCTGGATCCCCTCTGCATCAGGAACGTCCAAGGACAGTAGGGGCACCTGAGGACATCAGGGAGCCCCACTAGTAACTGGTGGACTGGTCGGGTCATTGAGAGCCCTTCCAGGAGGGGGTTCCTTTGAGGTCACCTGACCTTCATGATGGGAGGGTCATTGGTTGGTCATGAGGCTGAGATTAGAGCTCCTCATGGAATGATTGGCTTGACTTGCTTTCTCAGTGTAGGGAAGGAAAAAACAATTTTCCCTCTACCTTAGCTGGGACCCTAGTAACAGAAGACAGATTAACAAGGAAAAACAAACAGAACTTTATTAACATGTATAAAATGTGCTCATGGGAGATACTCAGGGAAAATGAGAAAAGTTTAAAGAGGTGGCTTAGAAGTCTGGCTTACATAGCATCTTCAACCAAGAGCATACAATTTAAAAGAAGCAATGAGACAAAGAAAAAGGACCTGGAGTCTCTGAGGATGGCAAATTGTGGGAAGATAAATCCATGGGAAACTAATGGTAGATAAAGGCTAGTTAGCAAAGCTTGTTATATAGATTCCTCTGTGTCATCTCCAGGCTGATAGGGGGCTAAGATTGTGTTCTGTAATCAACCTTTGTCCTTCCTGGTTGAGAAGGGAGGAGGGACACCCTTGTAAATTTATATCCTGCTTTTAGGCAAATAGTGGGAGGGCAGAGAGCTTTTCTTGTCTCTGTTGCCTTTAGCTCAAAATGATCCTTATGCCCAGGTGGCATATTTTTGGGTGGCATGTTCTGCTACCCTTCAGCACCCCCTGAAGAAGGTTCTAGCCCTGGCCACAGAGCCACCCACTCTCCCTGCCCTCAGCTTGGCTAAGGAGAGTGTGGATGCTTCAGTGCAGCTTGTCTGCACTGCAAGAGACAACTTGACACTCTCAGGCATGAGTGGGCAGGCGAGGTGTCTGCGGGTGGCACTCTGCCCTCTTCTCCCAGGGGCAGACTGGAGGGGAGGAATTTCCTGGTCACTCCCCTGCCCCAGACCCTCCTCTCCTCATGTTTTCTTCTTGGTGAGGGAGTTCCAGGCTCTCCAGAACCCCTCCCCATCAGGCACCCCTGCAGCAGAGGGGAGATGGCTCTGCATGAGCTTTGGCTTTAGTGATATAATTGCTGGGATGCAGTTTCTGAAGCATTATGGCATGTGATGCCCAGCACCTTCTCTCTCCAAATGCCCCTGGAAAGACAGGAAGACGGCATTGTTAGCTGCAGTCCTCTTGATGACAGAGTGACAATGCATGATTTCCCTTTATTGGTTCCCTCTTGTGCCAGTATGGAGCAGGCTGCCTCATTCTTTAAGTGGGTTTGGGGAATCAAGAGCATGGGTATGGCCTCAGAGCCCCTCATCCCTCACCCCAGGCTGTGGCTTGAGGGGGCACATCTTAAGTCCCCAGAAGCTCCCTGCCACCACCCCTGGTACCTCCCAAGGAGGGACCTGAGTCACTGAGGGCCAGAGCTCTGCCCATCCAAGCCCTGAGGCTCTGGGCTGGGCCTGTTTAGGTGCTCTGGGACTTCAACAAGAAGGCTTTGGTCTCTAAGGCCAAAAGGGTGAACTCTGACCACACAGTGCTGCATCCATCACCCCCTCCTGCTGCTGGCTGCTCCTCTTCTCCATCGTGGAGGGCTGGACCAGACACGAGGGGTGACAAACCTAAGACAAGCAGCCCTGCGTTACGGTGGCACTCGAGGGTCACTTTCCTCACTGGGCATCTTGGTCCATTTTGTGTTGCTATAACAGAATACCTTAGACTGGACAATTTATTATTCTTTTATTTTGTTTTTATTTTTTTGTAGAGACAAGGTCTCGCTGTGTTGCCCAAGTTGGTCTTGAGCTCTTGGGCTCAAGCAGTCCTCCCAACTCAGACTCCCAAAGTGCTGAGATTACAGGCATGAGCCACCATGTGTGGCCTTTTTTAAAAATATATTTTTATAGTAATTTACAATAAGCAGAAACTTATTTGGCTTATAGTTCTGGAGCTGAGAAGTCGAAGATTGAGGGCCACATCTGGCGAGGGCATTCTTGCTGCCTCATCCCATGGCAGAAGGTGGAAGGGCAAGACAGTGTGACAGAAGGGAAAGCAGAGCTCATCCTCTTATCAGGAACCCACTCCTGAGATAACAGCAACAAGCCATTCAGGAGGGCAAAGGCCCGCTGACCTCACCTCTTAAAGGTCTCACACTTCAGTCCTGCTGATTGAGGCTTAAGTTTCTAACACATGAATTTTGAGGGACACATTCAAACCATAGCATTGGGTCAGTTTTTTTTCCTGTCAAATTGGGATGATAATTTAGACTCTTGTGATAATTTAGACTCTTCAAGGGGTCATTTTAGGTCTCAGGTGAACTGAAAGCTGTGAAAAGATGAGTCACCGCTGGGCATTTTTACTGCTATTTTCACATAGAAGACTTGGTGGCATGTGGCCTGAGCCTGAGTCCCACCTCGGACCAGGCTGGCTTCTGTTGGGCCATACTTGCTGAGGGAAGAGGATCTTTGCCCTGGATTTCCTTGTGATGCCAGCAGGGTGCTGAGAAGACAGACAGGGAGTACCTGGCAGGGACGGGGACTTCCAAGCTGCCTTTGAGGTTTTCCTTGGGTTGGTTGGCTGAGTCCCACTTTGCCTTCACTCACTGACCAAGATCCGTAACCTCTCAGAACCTCAGTGTTCTCATCTGTAAAATAGGGCTTGCTCTACCAAGCACCAAGGGCTGTTGTTAGAATTACGTTAAATAATTCTGTAAGTTAATGGTCCAGTCATTGGGGTCATTTTCATGCTTTTCACTTTGAAGCATAGCTGCCAGGCCATGTTCAGATGCTCTTGGTTCTCGGGTGGGAATGGAAGCCTGGAGCCAAGCCCCAGAGACTCATTGCAGTAAAGCCACTCCATCCTCACCAAGTCCACAGGGAAATCTGGCCCCAGCACAGATGTACAGGACACAGACCCTAGCTGCCTTGTGGATGAGACAAGAGTACCCACAGTGCCAGGCCTGGGCTGACCTTAGCTAAGGGGGAGGGGAGCCTGCTTTGCAGGGGAGAATGAGTTGAGGGATGAGGGAGATACCTTGGGTAATCTGTGCCCATTGGGGTGGAGGCCCTGCGGTGGCAGGCTCTGAGGAGGCCCTGGCCTGTCGTCATACTGGTTCAACATCTAGTTCAGCATCTGTTTTCTGACTTGAAGGAGGAAGGACGTTCTGAGCAGCTGAGGAGCGACACTCAGTGCCTGGCATTTTGGAGGTGCCCCGACACTATGCAGAGCTCCGTGTACAGAACAGCAGGGTCCCGGGTTCCTGGACCAGTGGCCTCTGCTGATTATGCCCATGTCTCAGGGTCCAGGACGTACCACCAGCTCTAGGCTTCTCTCTCCACGTTCATTTCTTGAGCTGTGGCAGGTAGCTTAGAGGGGTCTAGGCCATGAGAGGACTTGGAATCTTGCTTCTGCTGGGCAGGAAAGTTCAATAGGAACATCTTGGCTGTGTGACCTGTGATGTGGTGGTTTTATTGTGAGCTCTCTCTTCACCCCTCTCCAGTACTGCCTGAGGTCACACTCCCTGATGGGAAAGTGGAGAAAGAAGTAGAGGGTTCTGCAGGCCCACGGTGTGGGGGGTGCAAGGGTATGTCCCGCAGCACCTGCTCGATGGGGATCAGAGGCCCCTCTACAACCACCTTATCCCTGGGCTGGCACAGCCCCCTGCATACACCCTGAGCCCTGGCTCAGGACTTTTGGAAAACCTTAGGCTGTTGTAGGCTCCTGAAGTCCGTCACCAGCTCTAATGAGGAAGCCTGCCATAGATTCAGATCACAATGATACTTGAGCCAGGCGTGGTGGTTCACGCCTATAATCCTAGCACTTTGGGAGACTGAGGCGGGCAGATCACCTGAGGTCACGAGTTCAAGACCAGCCTGACCGATATGATGAAACCCGTCTTTAAAAAAAAAAAAAAGAATGATACTTGAGCACTGCTGGCTTAATTAAGCTCCAGAATCATTTTTTTCAAAAAAGGAGTTAGAAAGACTCACCCTACATGGAGAGAAAAGGTGCAGACTTTTCCCCCTGTCCAGTAGACCCCCTCCCCAAACTGGCCTTCACTGTGCCTTAGGCTGTGCCTCCTGCCCAGAGAGGGGAGCTGCTGTGACTGGTCCCCCTTCTCACTCCCCAACACGGGGGCTCACTTCTAGAACCCGAGATCCAGAGGCCTAGCCACAGCCTCCTGACTGAGCCTGGAGGAGTGGGCCAGGTAGTGCGCCAGGGTGGGCAGAGGCCCCTGCAGACCTAGAACCTGATACCAGCCCAGGAAGGGGAGGAGAAAAGCCCCAGTCCCCTGCCCAGAGGAGATGGCTGGCAAAGAAGTCAGTTTCCTGGTGGCTTGTCAGGCTCCGAAGTCCCCCAGGATGTGACCCACCTGGCCGCTAGCCGCTGGCCCCTGTCCCTCTGAAAATGGACAACCCCTAGCCCCAGCTGAAGAGGCCTACTGGTGTTCTTTAACATCTCACTTGTAAAGGACCCCAGAAGAGAAAGGGACAGGCACCCACTGCCCCAGGAGACCCCCACCTAGGTTGGGCTCCATATGAATCTGGGCCCTTCTCAGTAGTTGCCTCTTCCTTTGAGGCCTAGGGGGATCTGGGGTGAACACATCCCACTCCAGCACTGGGTGGGGCTGGAAGGGTTTGGGCCCCTTCCCCCCAACAGGGAAGTGGGACCCAGCTGTGGCTTTGGAGCTGCCCTGGCTCCAGGAGGGCTGTGGTGATGGGAGTGGGAGGTTCTCAGCCTGGAGAGGCGCCTCCCCCTTCCCGTTCCAGGTCTGGTTGGACAGGTTAAGGCTGACACACCTGAGAGAATCTAGAGTTCCTGAGAGCATGGAGCTGGGCCGGAATGCGGGCCTTCCTGGATGGGTGTGTCCGTGTTCCAGGGTGATGAGAGGGAGGGGCCCTTCCTGTAGAGCAGGCTCCTCACAGCAGCCCTGGTGTCCCCAAACACAGGCTCCAGGGACCAGAAGGCTGCTGCAGCTTCCAGCTGATTCCCGGCTTCCCAGCTGGAAAGGCTGTTACAGAATCCCAGGAATGTGCCTTGAGCTCAGAAAGAAAATTCCCAAAATAACTTCTATAAATACTTGAGGGCAGGGGTGGGGACGGAGGGCTCCGCCTGGCCCACAGCTGGCCTTGCGCCCAAGCTGCTTCCCAGGGCAGGCCCCCCTCAAAAGAAGAAGAGGCATGCACACCCCTAGACCTTTGTGCTGCCCCACCCTTGGAGAGCATCGTCAGGCACTGAACTTACGAGGTGGGATGGTGTGCAGTGGGATTCTGAAAAGGCAAGACCCTTTTCCCCTCATGTCCTCCTAGGCCATAGCCCCTGGCCACACACTGTGCCTCTGCAGAGGACCTGGGTCCCACAGGGAGGCTCCCTGCTGAGTGTGAGCCCAGACCCCAGCAAGGCTCTAGGCCCCTTAGGTCCTACGCCTTCATGGCCTTAACAGGCAGGACTTTCCGGGCTCTGCGTGGGTAGCATCCCTGGCCAGAGCTTCATACCTGGAAGCGTGTGGGTGCCTCTGGGTTCCCTGGCTCTGCATCTGGGCTGCGTCCTGAGCTCTGTTGAGCTGTTGTCCCATGGGAAATAACAAAGCAGGCAGGAGACTGGGGCTCTGTCCCTTTCAGCCTGGGGAGGGCCAGGATAGGAATCACATCCATGAGCCCCACAGTAACTAAGCATGACCCTGAGGTGGTTGTGTGGCCAGGAGGGACTCCATCCTCAGGGAAGGCTTCCTGGGAGAGCAGGGTCTCGAGCACATGAGATGTGGCCACACATCCCCACTCCCTGAGATCCAGGAAGGGAGAGAAGAAGGAAGGTCCTGAGGTGGGAATTTCTGGGGACTTCCCCAGAGCCCATGTCTTTGGCTGTCACTGCCCAAAGTGCCCCCTTGGAGGTATGGTGGTTGGTCACCCTAAACAACTTGGACAACACTTTCGAATCCCTGTGGGCTGCCAGCACAGCTATGGCATCTCCCAGGGCAGGGTCAGAAGCTGAGAGCCTCTCAGCAGGTCTGGTCTTTCCTCTCAGAATGGGGCACCCCCTTACCGGGATGAGGAATGGTGAATTCACCTGGGACATTTAGATGGAATTGAGATGCCAGTTCTTGTTCCCACCCTCTCCCTGGAGACCTGTTCTCTGGGAGAGTCGGGGAGCCAGGAAGATGCCTGCAGGCCCTTGGTGCGGCACTAGGCTCGGGGCAGAGTAGGTGAGACCTCACATCTTCCTGGGGCTGTGCCCTGCCCAGTTGTCAGCCAGCAAACAGCGCTGAGTTGCTACCAAACATGAACTCGGCTGGTGTCAGGGGCAGGTGGCAGCAGATCCTGTTACAGGCCCTGGGCCTCTGGGCCCCAGCCTGACCCCAGCCCGGTGTCTCCTTTCAGGCTCTAAGGTCAACACACCAGGGTGGGGGGACATGAGCCAACCCACCCCAGCCACGGTCCTCCCCCACAGAGAGCCATGCCTTCTCCCACCTTCTAGAGAGATCAGCCGTGCCACCTGCTCCCCACCCAGAAGGGTCCTCTACTCATCTTGGAGGTGCTACTGTTTGCTGTCTGTCCCCTCCTTGGTTTTTCAAATTCATCACTGCAGAATCCTCGCAAGAGCCCCACGAGGAAGGACTGTTTCATTGCTTGGTTTACAGATGAGGAAACCACAGCTCAGAGAAAGTTGGCCACTTGTCCGTGGTCACAGCACTTTTAGTGGCAGAGCTGGGATTCCACCTGGCCAGGGCTTCTGGCCACCAAGCCCTGGGCCTTTCCTCTCTACAGATACAGAAGAGGCTACTGCAGACCTCCCAAACTGAGAATGAAACACACACACACCAGCCTGCAGACACATCTGGATTTTCCCAAACACCCACATACTTCTTGAGATCAGGGGTTTTCAAACTCGTTTTCAGCAGTTGAGCCCTTTTTTCAAACAAAATCCCATGTGGAAGCTTGCTATAGAAAACTGAATGTGTGGAAGCCACTCGGCCCTGACGCTCTCGGGGAGGCCTCGCCCTCTTCCTGTGTTGCTCCCCCCTGGGCAGCGCTCACAGGGCTCAGACCCTCCATTTTTGGTGCTTAATTTTGGTGTCTGGCGGCCCGTTGGCTGGCCTGCCTTCCCTCCTCCCTGTGGGCCCTGTTCCATTGTGAGCTGTAGGCCTGTGGGTCGTGTGGGCAGAATAGCTAGGCCTGGTGCCCTGCTGGCCAGCCTGGCCACTACCCTTGGTCCCAGGCAGCCCTGAGTCAGCACCGCTCCCATCTGGCGAGAGCGGAAGACCCTGCCTGAAGCTCCACCCCACCCGCAGCCACCCTGTCCTCCCCTGGCCTCTGCACGCATCAGCCATGTGTGTGGTTCCTTGCTACAGCTTTGCCCAGGGCTGGCAGAGGCACTGTGAGGACAGCCTCTTTTTCCCCCGCCCCCTGGCTGCAAGATCTCCAGCCAGCGCCTCTGGAGAGGGAGAGGCTTTTCCTAGGGCTTCCTGAGCGCCATCTTTCACTCCCGCCTAATTGGCTGTGTTCCAAGCTCTCTGAGGACTTCATGAAACCAGGCGTGTGCATCTTCCCCAGCACGTCTCCATAGCAACAGAGGGCCTAACTCTGGGGAGCTTGGTGAGGAGGAAAATGTTCCAGCTAAAAATGTACATGGCCGTCAGTGGGCGGGCATTGGAAAGGGGACTCCAGGCACATAGAAGGCAGCTCCCCACCCCCACTGCAGCCCCCACCTGTCCAGGGAGTCAGTGGTGAGCTTTACCTTCTGTCTTGGAACAAGAGAAGGGCCCCTGTGCTGTCATCTCAGGCTGCTCTCAGGGCCGAAGCAGGGATCAGTGGGACAGTGTGAAGCAACCTTCCTGGGACCTGCGGCTGAAAGGGGGCCCTCCCACCTCCCTCCACTCACTACCCTGTCCCCCTACCCACTTCCGGGCATGGGTAGAAGAGGATGTAGTGGGGACAGGGTGCCAGTTTCACTTCCCAGCCTCTTTTGACAATTCCTGTTACTTCCTCTATCTCTTTAGTAACAGGGTTGTTTGAGCCAAACAGCAGGGCCAAGCTCCCCTGCAACTGACCCAGAACCTCCAGGCCTTTCATCTTTCAGCCATTCCAGCCCATTCACCCAGTGCTCCATTCAGCCAGCACCCAGTCCCGGGCCATCTGACTCTCCTCCCTGGGGATCCACCACATGCACACACACACACGCACACACACTAAAGCTTTTCCTCCCAGTGGCAGTGACAAAGCCCCATAATGTGTCATCCTCCGTCTCTCTGCGTCCCTGGGGTGAAGGCAGCTCTGGGCAGCAGGAAGGACTGAGAAGCATGGTCCCACTGAGTGAGAACACACTCCGGCCAGACGCTTCTCAGAGCCTTACGCTTCCTGACTCCTTTCAACCTCACCCCGCCCTTAAGAGACATGCTGTGATTTTCCCACTTAAAGATGAGGAAACAGGGCCAGAGAGCTGGGATTTGCCCAGGATCCTCCAGACAGGGTGACTTAAAAGCCGGTTCCTTGGGACCTCCTGCAGTTGGTTTCCCAGGAGGCTGGGGTTAAAGCAGGGCTTGAGCAGTGCCAGGTAGGATTTGCATGGATAAAGTCACAGCCACTCAACAGTGCCCAAGCCAGAGATTCAGGGAGCCTCTCGAGCTGATGGCTGCTGCCACCTGTGCACCTGTGCTTGGCCCCATTGCCAAGATGCCTGTGCCCTGGGATGCCCCTACTCACCCTTCCCTGTGCTTGGTCTGCAGGGTCTGATGCTGAGTCGGCTGGGCCACAAGAGCCTGGCCCAGAAGGTGCTTCGAGATGCTGTGGAAAGGCAGAGCACATGCCATGAGGCGTGGCAGGGCCTGGGCGAGGTGCTGCAGGCCCAGGGCCAGAACGAGGCCGCCGTTGACTGCTTCCTCACCGCCCTGGAGCTGGAGGCCAGCAGCCCTGTGCTGCCCTTCTCCATCATCCCCAGAGAGCTCTGACGACACTGCAGCTGTAGGGAGGGAGGGGCCAGCCAGAGGCAGCGGTAGTTGGGAGTCTGGGTCAGGGTGGGGCGATGGTGGCATCAGGTGTGGGGCCTCAGGGAAATGCATCTTTAGTGAATGCCTCCACAGCTGCAGCCCTCCTTCTCTTGGCTAGGCCAAGAGGGTCTTCCTGGATTTCTTCCTTAGTGCCTTGGGAAAGTCTGACTTGAACCCTAAGTGCCTTTGCAGAGTTTTTTGGCGACCAGACTTGCTCCCCAAGAGCTGGGGCTGGGGGAGCCTCACAGCTGTTCTTCATTCTCACTCATGCCTCTGGCTTGGGTTTGGGGTTCTCACTCCCCAGTCTCAGCACAGGTTCCTGGATCCCTCTCAGGTCTTGCCCAGGGCAGTCACATCTTGAAGACACTGCAGGCGAGTGGGAAGACAATGGGATTTCTGGGTTCACTTCCCAGACGGAGTTAGTACATTATGCCCACGTTGCCCCTCTGCTCCCTGAGGCCAGCTGGGCCCCACCATGCTCTTTCCCTCTGCTACCAAATCCCTTTGGGGCCTCTGGTGTCTGGCCAGGGTACTGAGCACTGGCCCTAACGCTTCCATTTGCACCCACCCCATCTCCCTGGAAATGTGCCCCAGCCCAAGCAGCCTCCAGATGCTTTAGATCCTATGGTTGCTAGACCCAGTTTTTTCTAATACCCTGAGTCAACACGTTACTCCTGCAGGCCTTACGCTACAATGCAGGTCCCTTGAGGGCCAATAACATGGAGGTGGGCAATTTCTAGGACTGTCCCCAGTACATCTCATCACCCATAGTCCCTCTTTTGCCTCAGGCCTTCCTGGGTGATCCAAGCCTCACGCTGGCCTTTTGGGTTCCCCTGCCTGAGGGCCTACAGGGGCAGTGGTTAGAGACCTGAGGAGGGGACAGAGCCCAGCCCCTCTCCTGTGGCTGAGTATGCCTCGGTGTCCATGACACCTGTCTTCGGGGCCTGGGGGCTGTGGACATATGTCCTCCCTGCTGCCCAACGCTCCTGGAACTCTTCCCTAAGGAGCCAGTCCCCCAGAGGCCTATCAGGGAATCCTTTTGCATCTGCACTTTGGGTTTTAGTTTCAAAGCTCCATCAGGTAGAGCTCACATTTCAGGATGTGTGGAAAGCTTGGGTGAGGGCTGCCCTGGTTCGTCATCGCTCCGCCTTCCTTGGAGGGAGAGAGCTGTTGGAGACCACCCATCCATGCACACCAGCTCAGCACTGCATGTCCTGAGGTGACTCCCAAGACCCCTGCACCAGGCCAAGGGGCACCACAGAGGACGCCGGATCCTTTGCCTCTTCCTGGTTGAAGGATCTCTCGATATGTGTGTGTGTGTATATAAATATAGTTTTATATATATATATAAAATAGAGATCTATTTTTTTCTGGAATTATGTTAGAAAAGTAAAGAAAAAGCAAAATGCTGTTGATTTTTCTCAGGGTGCCCAAAAAGGTTGTAGTCAATTTTTGGTACTAGGAAAGGCACCAAATGCTTTTCCTGACTTAAGTATTTCCTTGTTGGAAGCCACAGAGGGCCAGGCCAAGTTGCTGCCGGTGACTTTGCAGATTGAATAAAGAGACCCTCAAAGGGGAAGCAGGCTTGTCTGAAGCAGCATGTTTATTCACTGGGCACTTAGCTCCAGCATCTGCCTTGAGCCAGGCCCTAGAGAGGAGGGGGTGTTGCAGGAGGAGGGAGGCCAGAGAACTCATCGAAGCCAAGACCTGGGCCCAGCTGGGGAGGGGTGTAGAGAAGCAAGAAGGGGAGGGAGGATCCTCTGGGAAAACATGGATTTGAGCTGGTGAGAGCGTTGCCAGGTGAGGCTAGGCTAAAGCCTGGAGGGAGTAGGAGGAGGCAAGAGCAGTCCAGGCAGAGCTGATCCTGGCCTCTGACCTGTCCTTCAGGACGCCCCGAAGACCCTGCTGCCTCTGGGCATCGCTGGGAGAGGCCAAGGCAGGACTCAGAACAGAGACCCCCTTGGACATTGCTGTTGGGCCATCTCCGCTACAGAGAAGAAGCCTAGGAGAGAGGGCATGGGAGGGATCCGGGCCTTGTTCAGATTGGCCACGTCTGCTGAGAAGTCCATACCAGTAGACCCCTAGTAATATATACCAATGTACTGTGGATATTATAACCTGCATTGAAACAATTCTAAAGAATGCTGCACATTTACACAGAAGCTCTGTTGTCTTCATGTACCCCAGGGGATCACCATGGCACCCCCAAGGCTGCAGCCACCTCCAGACAGCTGTCCTGAGGCTTCCCCTCAAACCCTGGGCTGTTGTCGACCATCTGGACTCTCCTCTTGCCATGCCTCCCGGTGATCTGGCCTCCTCCAATGCCCACCCTCCCTGCCTCTGCCATTGCTGTCCTCAAAAGGAAGGGCTTTGTTTGCAGCCTTTGATTGCGCAGCTTCTCTTATTTACAAACTGTAGCCTTATTTACAAACTTGAGTGATTGAACACTTGCTATCAAATTACTTGCCATGTATCCCAACCCCCAGCTTGTGACCTCCTTGGGTGAGAAGTACAGGCCACCTTAGGTGGCAGGGGGTGTCTGCCAGCCTGGGGCAGGCTTAGAAACTCATCCTGCAGGGAGAATGGAGAGAATGTGGAAGGAGGGAAGGCTCGCCTTCTGATGGGAACAGGGTTTCCCAGGCTGATCTTAAATTGGTCAATGTTGGAGAGTCACGCAGCAGTGGAGACCTGCTGAGGGCCCCAGGCACGGCCTTAGCCCAGGTGCCATGTGTAAGCCCTGCTCTCACACAGGAACCCTCACCAGAGAGTGAGGGAGTCGGATCCTGTGTCTAAACCCGTCATGCTGGGACCAGGGTTAGAGTCTGGGGACAGACCTCAGACTGCCTGTCACCCCCTCTGACCTCCACCTGCACACCACTTTCCGGGACACAGCTCCCAGTTGGCACTTCCATATTAATAGTGTTTCCCTGCAAGCACAAATATGAACGGCATTTCAGCCGCCACCACCCAGACTCCTTTCTGGTACCAAAGTGCTCATTGTTGTACTCCCATCCCCCACCCAGCACTCAGATGCCGTCACTGTGCAAATATTTCTTGGGCTTGGGAAGCCTCTGACTGAACGAACCTCCCCATCTGTTTGGCCTTTGATGACAGCCCACAGGCAGGGAGCCTCATGCCCAAGTGGCCTGTGGGACCGACCCATGAGGTACTGATCCGGAGGATCCTGCAAGGTCAGGGAGGTCCTGACTGGAAAGCATCCTACCCTCCCCTCCCAGAAACGTCTTAGAATTTTCATCAAGCTCTTTCAGTTGCAAACAGAGACCCACTGAAGATAACTCAAGAGACAAGAGGGAGCTCCCTGGAGCCGTAGGGCAGGAACGGCAGTGCCCAGGCCTGGGGCCAAAGCAGCCACATGCCATGAAGGAGGCGGCAGGGTGACACTGCAGTCACCAGCCTGAGCTGGAAGGTGCTGCTCTACCACTATAGGCTGTGTGGCCTTGACCAAGTTTCCGTTTTTTTGGTTTTTCTTTTGAGATGGAGTCTCCCCCTGCCTCCAGGCTGGAGTGCAGTAGCATGATCTTGGCTCACTACAACCTTTACCTCCTGGGTTCAAGCAATTCTCCTGCCTCAGCCTCCTGAGTAGCTGGGACTACAGGTGCATAGCAACATGCCTGGATAATTTTTTTTTTTTTTTTTAATTTTAGTAGAACCAGGGTTTCACCATGTGGGCCAGGTCTCAATCTCCTGACCTCGTGGTCTGCCCTCCTTGGCCTCCCAAAGTGCTGGGATTACAAGTGTGAGCCACCCTGCCTGGGTGAGCAAGTTTCTTCATCTCTCTTTAGCCATTTCTTCATCTGTACAATAAGATTAACAGTGGAATAGTGCCTGCTTTGTGGATTCTGATTAAGGGATCCTAGAACAGTGCCTGGCCCATAGTAATTGCTCAATACACATAGGCAATTATCTTCTCCGCCTTTGCCTGCTACTGACTGTTCACGGAGAGGTGCTGCTCCCATAGAACTATATTCAGCACTGCCCAGGCCCTCCAGCCCTACCCCTGGCTGATCTACCACATACAGCGCTGTGGTCACTCCCCTCCTAAAGGCTGAATCTTGAACAACTGGTCCCACCATTTTTCCATGGGTCACTAGGCAGCTCATAGACTGATTTCCCTTGGATAGGAAAGAGTGCAGGTGGCTTCTCTTGATCTAATTGGCCATGACCAGAAGGCATGGGCCTCAGGACACACGGCTGCTTACACAGCTGGAGTGCTAGGTGGGCAATGCCCTGGGCCCTTCTGGTCCCCTGTGTCAGCTCTTCACTCCATAGCATGTCCTTTCTAGGCAATAGGTACAGTGCAGTTCCCTCTAGAGAGGGCAGAGATTGAGACCTGGCCCACATGGTGAAACCCTGGTTCTACTAAAATTTAACATAACACACTCCCTTAAACACCCTCCTTTCTCCTTCGTCATCTTCATCACCTTATCGTCCATCCATGGAGCGGCTCCTGTCCTGGTTCTGGTCTTGGAATGAAGATGAGGGTGATACTAACACGCCTCCTGCACTGTACTACTGATAAAATGCTTCACATGTCAGTGAACTCTCTCCCAATCACTCCTTTGGTAGTCAACAACCTTGGGAGGTGGGTTTTGTCCCCAAGGAAGGTGAAGAGATCATGGGGCCTCCTCTCGCAGTGACTTGGTACAGGGTGGGTCCTGGGAGCACAGGGCCTTGCCCTCAGAAGACACTGCATAGTGCTGGCTCACCCATTCTGGGCAGAGGCAGGAGCCTCCCTGAATCACTGCAGCAGACGGACCCCTCTGGGATCCATGGAAACTTGCATCACCAGGAATCCTCTGTGGGAGTGCCCAGAGGAGGAAGACACAAGGGTCCAGGGGCCTCTTAGGTGCCCAGAACCCCCGCTTGCCAGCCCCACCCCACTGGCTGTAGAGGAATGACAGCACTTGTACTGCCTGCCCCCCTAGCTCCTCTGCAGCAGGAATAGAGATCCCTTAAGCAGCAGTCACACAAGAGGCTGAACATTGTCCCAAACAGGGTGTTCAGAAGATGCCGGAACACATGAGCAGCTCCCCCAGGGGAACTGTGTTGGATCGTGGGACCCCATGATCCTGACCACTCATTGACGCCATCAAGGCTGGGTTCCAGAATCAAAGGGTGTCCCCCATGGGCTGGCCCACAGCCTTGGAGATGCCGACAACCCCACATAAGGGAAGGGCCCCCACACCGGTGGGGGCTGTCATTGTTCTCTTGTTCTCGCTCACTCTCCGTCTCTCATTCTCTTAACTGTCTCTGGAATTTGGCAAGACGTCCTTGTGGACTTCTTTAAAAACACACATCTTTATTTCTTGCACCATTTGAGAAGAGTTTGCATAAATCATGCGCCTGTTCCCCTTAATACTCCAGTATGTGTTTACCAAGAACAAAGGTCATCCCTGTACCTAACCACGGCAGAGTTAACAAATAGCACATTCAACACTGCCGCCATGCTCTTATCTAATCCACCACCCCTATTTCAGGTTGGGCACTAGTGTTCCTTAGAGCATTCTCCTCCAGCCCTTGATCATACCCTCCACTTTATAGCCGGCTCCTTCGGCTCCTTAGTCCAGAAGAGCTCCTCCTCTCCCTTTGCCTTTTGTGATGTTGACATTGCGGCTGGGCCTCTGCAGTGTGATGGTGAGGCAGACAGAGGGGAGCAGCGGGAATGGGGGAGCAGAGGCTAAAAAGCAGGCGTAGCCACGGGGCTGAGAGAATGGAGAACCGTTGATTCGTAGCAGCTGGAAGATAAAAAGCAAAGCTGAAGGGCAGGTGCATCTCCGTGCAGGCAGAGCTCTGGAAGCTAAAGAAATGACTGCCTACCTGCAAGGCCCGTAGAGAAGGTGGAAGCACTGGAGCTCCGTTCCTTCCCGAATGACCTTTCCAACTCCTGCCGCCTTACTGCGGGCAAGAGTCCCATCTGCCTCCTCCCTGCGTACGGTGGCCCCCATGAAGACTTGAGGGACCCTGAGTGTGAGCATGCCTGTTCCTGGCAGCCCTGCACATCCCCAGAGAGAGACTCACTCCACTTCCCTGCACTGTCAGACCAGGGGAAGCGGGACATGTTCCAGAACTTCACCCAGTGCTTTCGTCTGTGGCACCCACGCCCACTCAGAGAGCACATGTGCCCAGCTGGGAATGAGCAGGCATGAGAGACTTCCTGAAGAGCAGCAGCTCTGACCCCTGAGGTGGGGCACATCCCTGCATGAAGGTCAGGAGCGCAGACTCCCCCAGGGTCCACACGGCCAGGCAGTCTCCAGCCACCCTGACTGCAATCTCTCATCTCAGCCTGGGTCCAGAAGGAAGGGGCCATTACAAGCTCCCTCTCTCCTGTATGTGCCAGGCCTGAGCCATCTCAAGAGCCCACAGCTCACTCCCCAGCCCTCAAGCAAGGCCCGGGGCTCGGCAGCTGTGGTGGTGGCATCCTGCCCAGCACACACACTCCACCCTGAGAACACCCATGCCAAGGGTACAGGGACCTTATACAGCCTGGCCTGGTACAAGCTGGGCTCCCCTGTGCTGCAGGACATGGGAGAAGGGCTGGGTGCTCTCCCCCATGCAGAGAACTTTCTGAGCTGGGAGCCCCACCATCCTAGGTGCTTGTCTTCTTTCGTTTCTCCTCTCCTTTCTCTTTTTGAAACAGAATATCACACTGTTGCCCAGGCTGGAGTGCAGTGGTGCAATCTCAGCTCACTGCAACCTCCATGTCCTGTGTTCAAGCAATTCTCCTGCCTTAGCCTCCTGAGTAGCTGGGATTACAGGCACTTGCCACCACACCTGGCTAATTGTCTGTATTTTTAGTAGAGACAGGGTTTCACTAAGTTGGCCAGGCTGGTCTCGAACTCCTGACTTCGTGATCCACCCACCTTGGCCTCCCAAAGTGCTGGGATTACAAGTGTGAGCCAGCCGGGTGCGGTGGCTCATGCCTGTAATCCTAGCACTTTGGGAGGCCGAGGTGGGTGGATCACCTAAGGTCAGGAGTTCAAGACCCATCTGGCCATGATGGTGAAACCCCATCTTAAAAAAAAAAAAAGTGTGAGCCACCACACCCAGCCTCTCCTCTTTTCTTTTCCAGTCCATCAGGCCTCCTGTGGCCTCAAAGAGCCATTCCCTTCCAGAATGCCACGGGAACACACTCCTTGCTTATGCCTTGTTCTTCAAGATCTGTCAGATTCTTCCCACACCTTCTAGAAGTCCTCTGCCACCTGCCTCCCACCTACGGGGCCCTTAGGCTTTGGCCCTTAGTCGTGTCGGTTCTGCTTCTTGGGTCAGACCCCCACATTCCACACACTGGGCTCAGCCTCACCTGTGGGGTGCCCTCATGAGTGGAACACCAGCTGGGCTCCAGGGAGGCCTCCCTGCTGCTGGGAGGCTTGGGGTACAAATGTGGAGTGAGGCCACCACATCCCCACCCACAGACTGACCTTGGCCTTCTCTCTCTGGACAGATGGACTTGCCCAGGCCACGCGCCATCTCAGCTCTGTACCCTGGTGGTGTCTGGGAGGGGCCTCTACACAGAGGCACAGCCCTCCTGAGCCTATTATGGCTGCCCGAGGGCCTATCATCAGTCCCAAGGCCATTATATTTTCTTAACAAAGTTATACGTATGTTTAATCCTACTCTATAAATTAAATTACTTTAGAAATATGCATCTTTATATTAGGATCCTCTGGGACACACGGGCCATTGAACACAATTTTCAGAACCTTCATATTCATGTCTATGAAGGTATTTCAGATAGAGCACATTAAAGTTCCCTGACCGATGCAGCCAGCAGAGACTTTATCTGGAGCCGTTTGTGAAACATGAGGAGAGTTCTTCCCATCCCTGACCCCGTTCTCCATAATGCAACTTTTAACTAGATTGCTTTTTAAGTGATCTACAGAGAGCTTGTTGATAACATCGAACACTAGCAACCATAAAATCAAACCTCCAGGGATGATTTCTAAATCAGTTCCAAATTTCTTCTTTAAAAAAAAAATTATATTCTCAGACAATTTCCATCAGCATCCGACACCAGTAATGACTGAGGTTATTCAGGCCAAGAAATCCTCCCTAAATAGTATTTTGGGACTCAAAATAATCCAAGGAGCCTCCCCACACTTGAAGGTGACTCTCTATAAGGTTTCTATTTCCTGATAGATCATTGTGAGGGGGGATGCCCTCACTTATCTTGGAGCACATATAGTATTCATTGAGCATCTACTATATGCTGGTGTGTTAGGGGCTAGGAAACTCACCAATGCCCCAGCAGGTCCCAACTCTAGGATCAGGGAGCCTACAATCCATCACCGCCATCAGGCAAGTCTCTGAGCTGGAGCACTTAAGAAAGGCAGCAACCAGCCTGGAAACACAGGAAGGATGCTTGCAGGGAGCACACGAAGGGCCAGGGATGCGGGTCAGTATTTCAGGCAAACGCATGCCTTGCTCCCCAGCCCAGAGAAAGGTTAGAAAGGTGGTGTGGTAGGCTGAAATGTCTCCGCAAAGGCGTCCATGTTCTAACCCCCAGAACTTGTGAATGTGTTACGTAACAGGGTAAAAGGGATTTGCAAATGTGATTAAGAATCTTGAGATGAGGCCAGGCGTGGTGACTCACGCCTGTTATGCCAACACTTTGGGAGGCCAAGGCTAGTGGATCACCTGAGGTCAGGAGTTTGAGACCAGCCTGGCCAACATGGTGAAACCCCATCTCTACTAAAAATACAAAATATTAGCCCAGCACGGTGGCGCCCACCTGTAATCCCAGCTACTCGGGAGGCTGAAGCAGGAGAATCACTTGAACCTGGGAGGCAGAGGTTGCAGTGAGCCAAGATAGTGCCACTGCATTTGAGCCTGGGTGACAAGAGCGAAGACTCCATCTCAAGAAAAAAAAAAAGAATCTTGAGATGAGGAGGTTATCCTGGATTATCCAGTGGGCCCAATATAATTACAGCAGTCCTCATGTAAGGCAGGCAGGAGGGTCAGCGGCAGCAGGAGATGTGATGTTGGAAATGAGTGTGGAGTGATTGAGGAAGGGCTGTGAGGAAGAAATGCAAGTGGTCTCTAGAAGCAGAAGAAGACAAGGAAGCCAACTCTCAGAGCTTCCAGAAGGAACCAGCCCAGCCAAAACCCTCAATTTAGCCAAAGAAGAATGGCTTTGGATTTCTGAACCCTAGAACTGTAGGTAATACAATTGTGTTGTTTTGAACAAAAAAGTCTGGTCATTTGTTACAACAGCCACAATAAACTCATACAGAGGGATCAGTGAATAAGCTACCCCGGCACAGAGGGGCATAAGTCTCAGGGAGGCCTTTGTGAACCTGGGCTTTGGGGTATTCTGCAGTCTAGCTCCCATGCCCAGCCCAGGAAGAGATGAGGATTAGAAGCCTGAAGAGGCATGATCCGCCTGGCATGTTTCCAAGTGTCTACTCTGATGCTCTTGAATAGTGACCATGCAGGACCTTGGAGTGCTGGAACTTCAGAGCAGGGATAAGGGGGCGTGATCAGCTTTCATCAAGCCCTGCGCTCCACCTGTGACGGCACAGTTCCCAGCACACTGCCTTGCTGTCCCCCACTGCCTTCTCCCAGGCTGCTAGGCTGCAAGGGGGTGAGGTGAATAGAATGCTCATCAGTGCCTGCCTCTGCCTCCACCCAGCCCACTTTGGTGACCACAGATGCAGTGCCATAGCCTGAGCTACCTTCCTGCAGTCATCCTGTCTGCCTACGGTTTTCAGAAACTAAAGCACATTCCCACCAAAGCAGCCACAGTGCTACCTTACTCTCATGCTGGTCAGACCCCTTGGAGCCCCTACAACTGTCTAGAAGGATGGCACCTTTTTCTGGGCTTGAATATGGGCAAGGGTGTTGTTAACAAGACAATGGGGGGCACGTGCTGGGAGGCCTTCCCCTACATGTCCATCCCCATAAGCCACTTCTCTTGCCACTCCACCCTCCCTGCTCCCGTCAGCCATCTCCCTCCCCTTCCTTCCTCACGCCCCCACCACCTCCCAGCCTCCCACAGTTTCAGCCTTGGCTCCTCCTGCTCTCCAGAGTTGCCTTTTCTCTGAGAAGCCTGCAAATAAGCCCAGCCAGGGTCCGGGGCTTGGGCACGAGGCCACCCAGCCCTGCTAAGGAGAGGGTGGAACAGGCAGGCCATGAGGCCCTGAATCCAGAGCCCAACGCCTTCCCTTTGAGCCTGGCAGGCTCTGCAGGCCTGCAGCCCTGCCCTTGGCCAAAACCAAAGGGTCTGTAGGGACCCCAGCCAATAACCAGGCTGGCAAAAGCACTTGGGTTCAGGTCCTTGCTTGTCATTCTACCCAGAACAACTGCCGCCTGGTCATGCTCAGGCACTAGCTTTCCCCAGAAAATCATGTAGGAGGGCAGCTTGGCCCGCATCCCAGGGATCAGGAGGTTGAGATCAGCAGAGGAGGAGGAGGAGGAGCAGGGTCAAGGAACCCTCTGGGCAAAAGCCCAGAGCAGGAAGCAACATCTGCTGGGGGGACACAGGCAGCCCAGATGGCCCTGAAGCACCTTCTCCATTGGTTCCACCTCCAGGGGAAGTCTCTGCGGGCCCCCACCCACTTCCTGCAAGCTGGTGAAAACACCCTCCCCTTCTGATTCTGACAGGGTCTTCATTCTCTCCTGGGACACCAGGGAGTTGCCCTCCACCTCAATTACATGCACCTCACACGGGTCCCCACAGCCATGCCTGCAGCGAAGGTCTAGGCCCTCCTGACCAAGCTGATGGGGCAGACTCCTGACCCAAGCTGGCCAACTGGATTCTCTCTCCTAGGAATTAGAGACTTAAACAAGGAGGTGCCAGTTCTATTCTTTTAGAGTGTTGACTCAAAATGATGTGAGGAGAGGCTGAGATGGCCACATTTGATCCTCTCCACATAGAGGCAATGACAGTCAGTCTCCAGAGGGAGAAAAAAGCTGGCCTGAGAAAGAGGCAGAGGGGAGACCATGAGGCCTGAGAGGGTGAGAGAGTGAGAGCCAGAGAGAGAGAGACAGAGGTGGTTCCTGCCAGCCCCTGGTTCACACTTTTGTCGATGAGATGCCTCTACATCCTTACAGTCCGACCCCCTTCTTCCCCTTGCTAGTTCGAGGTGTTTCCCTAACCTTTCCATCAATGACCCTTGGGTAAGACACATGCAGCCATCTCCGCCTCTATCTCATTCTAGAACAGCGTCTGAGTGCCAGGTGCGTCCCAAGACGCTGCTTCCTAGAGAAAACACCCTCCCCTGCCAGGCGCGGTGGCTCAAGCCTGTAATCCCAGCACTTTGGGCAGCCGAGGCGAGTGGATCACGAGGTCAAGAGATCGAGACCAACCTGGTCAACATGGTGAAACCCTGTCTCTACTAAAAATACAAAACATTGCTGGGCATGGTGGCGTGTGCCTGTAATCCCAGCTACCCAGGATGCTGAGGCAGAAGAATTGCTTGAACCCTGGAGGCCTAAGTTGTGGTGAGCCAAGATCACGCCATTGCACTCCAGCCTGGATAACAAGAGTGAAACTCCGTCTCCAAAAAAAAAAAAAAAAAAAAAAAACAAAAAAAAAAAAAAAAATCTCCAAAAAAAAAAAAAAAAAGAGAAAACACCCTCCATCAGAGCCACCACACATTACTTTCTGATCATGCAGGGAACTTTAACCCACTTGGAGAAAAAAATCGGAAACTATCTTCCCTGCAGCGATTTTCTGATCAAAGTGGGACAAGAGACACTACCCCAAGACATCAGTCTGATCTTCCAAGTGTCTGTTTTCTGCTCCAAGGGAATGTAAATGCAGGGTGTTTATTCTACAGACACGAATAAAGTCCAGGAGATGACAGCCTTCCCTTTCTCCCCTCAACACCCATTTTACAAGGTCCTGTAAGTTTAGGGCTTTGTTGCAGCCAAGAAGAAACATTCCCTTTGGTTGGAGTCCAATTCAGAGGGCAGTTGTGGGAGGGGGGTAATGTGTGTGTGGGAGGAACAGAAGGATTCTTGGCCGAACCAAAGCAAAGACCTAGAGAAGCCAGCATCATAGCGGTTAATGGGGAGGGACTGGATGTATTTACTGAAATATAACAAAATGTAAGCATTTTATTAGTTCTTCATTTTATTGGTTTTTGAAAAAGACTCTTCGCAATTATTTATTAGCCACTCTGGAATCTCCTTGGTCTTTGCGAGACACTGCTGCCATGCATAGGATCTACCCAGAGCCCCTAAGGCAGAAAGCACAAGGTCCCAGACTTCCAAAGACCCTTCTCCTCCCCTCTCACACCCTCACTTGTCATTGGTCCTTCCACTGTCATTGATCCAGGCTGCCTCTGTTCCCCTCCAGCAAATGCTTATTCCTTCCCTGGGCCTTTGCTCAGACAGGCTTCCTTGCCCCTGACTCTTTCCTCTGCTGATCTCAGCCTCCTGATCCCTGCAGTGCCAGCCAAGCTACTCTCCTATGTGCGGGCCACCCCGCACCTCCCAAGCTCAGGCCACGCTGCCCTCTCCCTCCTCCGAATGCCTGTGGCCCTCATGGTCACAATGGCTCCTCTGTGCACCTGGTGCAATGATTTGGCAGCTTCCTGAGACCACAGCCCATCTTCCTGTTGGAACTGCCATCCGCGTGAGGGCAGCCCCTCAGCTTCAAACACAGGGCAATTGGCAGGGGTGTCTTGGCACAGCTCGTATGTCTTCCCCCAGCTGGGACTGCCCCACACTCCCTTTCCGGCCCCATCTCCCCCCATGACCCTCCCTGAACTCAGTCACATGCCTCATTCATCTTTGTTTCAAGTCTCCACTCTGCAACCCCAGCTCAGCCTCTTGCATGTGGCAGATACTCAAAATGTTGTTGACTTGAAACCACATATACTCATCAGGTTGAATCCATATTGTAAAATTCAGGGGGTTCGAAGAGAGAAAGAACTACCTTTTGGGATGCTGTGAAGCTCAGCTTGGCCTCCATTTAATGCTGACCACCTAGGGAAGTCAAGAGGGCCATGAGGCCTTGTAACCCTGATGCAGTTGAGTTGTAGCTAGAGGGAACAAGGCCACACACAGCAGAGCCCAGGCATCAGGGCCTGTCTGACAACAGCCCAGGGCGCAGTCTCTCCGAATCTGCTCTTTGGTTAGAAGCAGAGTGAACATACACTTTATTGCTCAGACCAGGACACTTTTGAGAAAGAACTGGCAATTATGCTGGGACTACCCCAGATAAGCAAGCAGGACGGTCACCCCAAGCAATCAATCATGTTCTGTGGCCAAACCCCTCCAAGGAATAGACAAAATACAGTTTTCTAAACGTAAGAATGTGCTAAACCTCCAAGTAGAGCTTGGTGCCAAGATTGCTTTATTTTAAAAGCCAAATGTGTTGTTAAAGTAGAGGCTGTGTTCTCGGCCCATTCTGGCTACGGTAGGAGACTGCTTAGGGAATTGTCTTAAAGCTGTATATGCTCCCGGGCCAGGGGTTTTCTGAAAACAGGGCAGAAAACAGGAACTGATGAGACAGTGAAAGCAAAACCCAAGGCTCCTGTGTCTGAGCTTCAAACTATTGGAGGTGGTAGACAAATTCCCCAAGGATGGAAACCACGGCCTCACCAGCCTGGGCTGAAGCCTGCAGACCCTTGAACTGGAGCATGTCCTTGGAGCTGAGGCTGAAGGGGGGCTTAGAGGCCAGGCCAAGCCAGGGGCCACCTAGTACCTGCTGCAGGAGATGGGGTCACACCCCACCTGCACCTCAAGGCATCCCTTCTCCCAAAGGACACTTGGTCCATGGAGATGCCATCATTTTCCCCCCGGCGACCTCAGCCAAAGAAGGAAGCCAAAGCTTTAACAACCAGCACGGACACACCTTATGATGCTTGAGTGAGTGAAGAGGATGAATGCTGAACCCAGATGGTCTAACTCAAAAACCCTAACCGCCTTTCAAACTGGGTTGTGTTTCAGTCACTGACCCAGAGTGATTAAAGTAAGGTGTTTCTCAACCAGGGTCCACGGACCCCAGCTCAGAAGTATTCTCAAGGGATCCACAAGTTCTTTTTTTTTTTTTTTTTTTTAAAGACGGGGTTTTACCATGTTGGTCAGGCTGGTCTTGAACTCCCGACCTCAGGTGATCCGCCTGCCTTGGCCTCCAAAGTGCTTGGATTATAGCCGTGAGCCACTGCGCCCGGCCAGGATCCACAAGTTCTAATTTTTAAAAGTCATGTTTTCATTTTTATAGAATGCTTGAACAAATTATTGTTTGGTTTTTTTTCTGAGATAGGGTCTCACTCTGTCACCCAGGCTGGAGTGCAGTGGTGCAATCTCAGCTCACTGCAACCTCCACCTCCTGGGCTTAAGGGATTCTCGTGCCTCAACCTCCTGAGTAGCTGGGATTACAGGCATGCGCTACCACACCTGGCCTTAGTTTGCCAATTATTTAAACACAGCTTCTCTTCTGTAGTGATAAAATACAACTAAATCCCATTTTCATAGATTGACTTCAATTTCTTAGGTCAGTGTTTCCCATGCTGGGGGCACATGCACATATGCTTGAAGTTCAGAGGTATTTGAGACACCAGTGTGCTGGTTACGATCAAGGGTTTCAGAGTCACACAAGCCTGAGTTCCAGTCCTAGTCCCACCACCCCAGGAATGGGCTTCCCACACTTGCCCATCAAATGGGGCCAAGCACCTGCCTCTAGGGGCTATGAGGCTCTGGCTGGCATCTCTCTAAGACAAAGAGACTTGGCCAGCCCAGCAGTTAGCTACCACCACTATTATTATTTACTATTATCACCTACTTGTGATTTCCACCCTGCCCTGCAGTTTCAGAGCGGTCAGTCCAGAGCACGTGAAATCAGCTGCCCACAGAAACCACTTTAAATGACAGGATGTTTCCCTTGCCAGAAGGAGAGGAACAGCCTGGAAATCTAATCAAGTACTGGCCAAATGTCAAAGGAAGCTGAAGCCTCAATTAGTTTAGTGCTATCAATGAGGGTTCAATGTGCATGTGGAGGCCTGGGAGGCCAGGGCAGAGAACAACAGGTTCAGGGGGCCTGACCCCACAAGGCCACCCCTCAGGAGGCTGCAGGCTGCGTCTCAGCCACCTTGAGAACATCAGGCTGTTTCCCTCCCCTGATTTCACTGCCACCAATGACCTTCTGGTTGTCTTCAGCTTCTCTAAAATCTTCTATAAGGGAGAGACTCCACTGATTAGCGCTCTAGTCACCAGGCCCACATGGCGAATGCTTAGAAGTTAACACTACATCTTCTGGCTTCTCGCTTAGTTGCCTGGGAGTTCGGTTAGCATGACTCAGTGTTCCTGAGAATGCTCAACCCTATGGCCTCTGACAAACATGTTTCTGGATCACAGTGATGCCACTAAGGTATGTGGATCCCCTCCCCCAGCCTCCTGCTGTCGGTCTGTCTGCAATTTCACTGGAGAGCCTCCCCATTAACACTCTAGATAAAGGCTGCACTATGCTGCTGCCCAGCAGCTCTGGGTCAGAGATTCTGAAGGCAATGGGCTGAGGCATGGGCTAGGTGGGGCTAGGGGAGGCGATTTGCAGCCCAGACAGTGGCAGTGCTAGCCCTCTCCCACCCACTGCTCCAGCTTCTCCTCCTAGCCCCTTGGCTCCCCAGGGTGGGCCCATTTCCTTACAGGCAGGATTTGTATTTCTGTCTCCCCCACCTCAGATGAGTCTACATACCAGCAAATCATGGAGACTTTCCTGAGGTGCAGGCTGAAAGCAACAAAGCTATGGGAATTAAAACTGTCTTTTGACATTAAAAAAAAAAAAATCCACCATTGGTAAACTTCATATTATGCTTTTTTTTTTTTCTTTTGAGACGGAGTTTTGCTCTTATTGCCCAGGCTGGAGTGCAATGGCTCAATCTCAGCTCACTGTAACCTTCGCCTCCCAGGTTCCAGCGATTCTCCTGCCTCAGCCTCCTGAGTAGCTGGGATTACAGGCATGTGCCACCACGCCTGGCTAATTTTTGTATTTTTAGTAGAGATGGGCTTTCTCCATGTTGGTCAGGCTGGTCTCAAACTCCTGACCTCAGGTGATCCACCTGTCTCTGCCTTCAAAGTGCTGGGATTACAGGTGTGAGCCACTGTGCTGGGCCATGTTATGCTTTGATAACCTTTCCTGGTCTTCTCTAGGCTTTGGAGGCATCCCGTGCACTCCCAAGATCCGCGTTCTTTGTGTCTCTCCGTGGGCTTGAGCCTCCTCCCTGTGTCTGTCCTGAGTCTTGAGGGCGGGGTGATTGCCAATGCCTTAATGGTCCCGTCTGGTTCAATAAAAATGTTTCTGCTTCAACTTTCTGCTTCCTTGGGCTCCCAGAAGCCACACACACAGAGAGAATAGACGTGCTGGCTGGTGGGAGGCAGCCACTCCACACTGCTTGCTTCAGTTCAATAAAGGCACCCACAACAAAGCATCTAGTTGGTAACATTGATGGCTGATTATGCTTCTTCCAGCTGGCCCCATAATTCAGCCACAGTCTTTGGGCCTGGAGTCACTCTGAACCTGAAGTTGGTTGAGAACTTCCAGGTATTTGAGCGTTTCACTCCTGATTGCCTTGACAGGCAACTGTATGTACCAGAACTGTATACAGATGATCACTACCCCATCTTACCACCTCCCGCACCTCCCACACACATAGCAACAGAAAACCTACCACCATAACCATACCTCTGGGGGTGGGAGGCAGTCTGTCTTTCAGAATACTTACTGAACAGCTGGGCAAGAATCGAGGTACTCTGGATTGAAAACAAGAAGTAATAGAGCTGGTTGGAGGTATTTTCACGTTATAATGACCAGGACCAGGGCCTTCATGCTATCAAACATTTAAAAAATTGCTTCATTATTATACTAATATTTGATATCTTTTAATACTTTATTTACCTTCTACTAACAAACATATAAATCAATGTGGTATGGTAGAAAAATCCCACATTTGGTCTTGAGAGATCTCATTAAGGTGTGAGCTGGGACATGTCACTGTGAAATGGGAGTGTCGCCTGCTCACCTTTCTTGTGCATAATGGTGAGGAGTAAAGGAGGGTAGGTGAGCAGTACCTGCCTCCCTTGTCCCTACCAGGGTCCCTGATGCCCCTGGGCCCCCAGCCCACACTCAGTTCCCCCGGCCCCTCACAGCAGCAGGCAGGCCTCACGCCGTACTTGTCCCTCTGACTGTTAAAGGTGACTTGCTGCTCCGAGCTGTTAGCTTTATAAAAATGCTTATTCTTTCATATAAATGTTACATATGTTACCTTAGTTCAAAAAACTATTCATAGCAATTCACTGATATAAGCACAAAGCTATAAGATTAGCATAAATAGGTGAACACAATTTTAAAAAGACAATCACTCTGGTAGGAAAATTAGCAATGGGCAATTCACAAAGAGGATATACAAACATTTAATGAGCAAACTTCAGGGAAGGAGGGCTTTAACCTCATTTATAACCAAATAAATTCTAATTTAAAAAACAAAATTCCTTTTTTTCCCCATGGGTTAAGGAGAAAGGGGTTCTAAAAATTAAAAAAGTTTAAGAAGAGAGAGGAAGGAAGAAAGGGAAGGAGAAAAGGAAGGAAAGGAAGGGAAGGGAGGGAGGGAGGAAGGGAGAGAAAGGAGGGAAGGAAGGGAAGGGGAGGAAGGAGAGAGGGAAAGAAGGAAGCTGAAGCTTTAACAACCAGCATGGGCACTCCTTATGATGCTGGCAGAAACGTAAATTTGATCAGCCTTTCCAGAGTGCAATCTGGCAAAATATGAAACAGCTTAAAAACATATAGGCCAGCCGGGCGCAGTGGCTCAAGCCTGTAATCCCAGCACTTTGGGAGGCCGAGGCGGGTGGATCACGAGGTCAAAAGATCGAGACCATCCTGGTCAACATGGTGAAAACCCATCTCTACTAAAAATACAAAAATTAGCTGGGCATGGTGGTGCGTGCCTGTAATCCCAGCTACTCAGGAGGTTGAGGCAGGAGAATTGCCTGAACCCAGGAGGTGGAGGTTGCAGTGAGCTGAGATCGCGCCATTGCACTCCAGCCTGGGTAACAAGAGTGAAACTCCGTCTCAAAAAAAAAAAGAAAAAAAAAAAAACCATATAGGCCAGCCAGCGTGGTGGCTCACACCTGTAATCCCAGCAGTTTGGGAGGCCAAAGCGGGTGGATCATCTGAGGTCAGGAGTTCGAGACCAGCCTCACCAACATGGAGAAACCCTATCTCTACTAAAAATACAAAAAAAATTAGCGAGGCGTGGTGGCATATGCCTGTAATCCCAGCTACTCAGGAGGCTGAACCAGGAGAATCACTTGAACCTGGGAGGTGCAGGTGGCGGTGAGCCAAGATCGTGCCATTGCACTCCAGCCTGGGCAACAGGAGCGAAACTCTGCCTCAACAAAAAAAAAAAAAAAAGAAAGAAAAGCTGGGCGTGGTGGCTCACGCCTGTAATCCTAACACTTTGGGAGGCCAAGGTGGGAGGATCACCTGAGGTCAGGAGTTCAAGACCAGCTACTCAGGAGGCTGAGCCAGGAGAATCGCTTGAACCTGGGAGGTGCAGGTGACGGTGAGCCAAGATCATGCCATTGCACTCCAGACTGGGCAACAAAAGCGAAACTCTGCCTCAAAAAAACAAAAAAACAAACAAAAATATATATGCTTATCCAGGTTGGGAGAACGGAGAATGGTTATTGGTTGTTGCAGGAATCCAGGAGACAAATGCTGAGTCCTGAGCCTAGAATGTGGCAGGGAAAATGGGAATAGCCGGACCGCCACACTGGATAACGCTAACATGATGTTAATCTTTTTTTCCCCCTAGTAATTCACCTTTTTTCCCCTCCTATTTTCAAATAGCTAGTGCTCCTTGCCTCGGGGGAGGGACAGGGCATAAAACAAAAATATATGTTTTTCTAGCATGATGTCTTGGATCTGTTTCTAAATAATGCAGGAGTTAGGGGAAGTGGGTGGGAGTATTAACCAAAAAATTGGCCTGAAGTTGAACACTGCTGACTAGGTAAATAAGGTTTCAATGCAGTAGTCTAAGTTGTATATATTTTTCAAGTTTTCACAATACAGAGTTTAGGACAACATATATTTATCATTTTGACCCAGCCATTTCAGTTTTAGGCATTCACCCTAAGAAAACGATTGAGAATATGTACAAATATTTAGCCACAATGACTGTAACATTGTTTCCAAAAGTGAAAAATGGGAAATAAACTAAATAATGGATGATATGTACCTGGTTAAATAAATTACAATGCTTCCATCCAGCAGGCCAGTGTTGATGAAATTTTTTTTTTTTTTTTTTTTTTTTGAGACAGAGTCTCACTCTGTCTCCAGGCGCCAGGCTGGAGTGCAGTGGTGCGATCTCGGCTCACTGCAACCTCCGCCTCCCGTGTTCAAGCAATTCTCCTGCCTCAGCCTCCCGAGTAGCTGGGACTACAGGCGCACACCACCACGCCCACCTAATTTTTGTATTTTAGTGGAGACGGGGTTTCACTATGTTGGCCAGGATGGTCTCAATCTCTTGACCTCGTGATTCACCCGCCTCGGCCTCCCAAAGTGCTGAGATTACAGGCGTGAGCCACTGCGCCCGGCGATGAATTTTTATAGATATAAAAACTACTCCCAAATATCATTAAGTCAAAAATGCAAGCTGAACAAATGTGCATTAAAAAACTTGGAATGAAACTATCTCAGAATATTCACAGACAGTTTTCTTGGGGTAGTGGCATGTTGAATAAAAAGGAAATGAAAAAAATTTTTTTTTGCTGATATGCATTTTCTAATTTTTCTACAATGAACACGAGGGCTCCTGAAATGAGAAAAAAAATGATACTTAATGTATAGATAATTGACTATGGAAACTAGGTAAAGAAAAATAGAGGCCAGGCATGATAGCTTATGCCTGTAATCCCAGCACTTTAGGAGGCTGTGGCTGGGGGTTTACTTGAGGTCAGGAGTTCAAGACAAGCCTGGGCAATATGGCAAGACTCTGTCTCTACAAAAAATGTAAAAGCCTGTTGTGATGATGTGTTCCTGTGGTCCCAGATACTTGGGAGGCTGAGGTGGGAGGATCACCTGAGCCCGGGATGTCCAGGCTGCAGTGAGCTGTGATCATACCACTGCACTCCAGCCTGGGAACCAGAATGAGACCCTGAAAGAGAGGTGAGGGGAGGGGAGGGGAGGGAAGGGGAAGGGAGGGGAGGAGAAAAAAAAAGATAAAGCCAACAGTAAGGTCATAATAGAGACATGTATCCTGTAAGATCCTTATAATAGGTAAGGCTGGCCACAAATGAGCACCACAGATTTGGCAGAACAAGCGCTGAGCTGCAGACTTTCCATGGGAGGGAGGGAGGGATTTACTTTTTAAAATTTATTATTTATTTATTTATTTAATTTATTTGAGACAGAATCTCACTCAGTAGCCCAGGATGGAGTACAGTGGTGTGATCTCGGCTCACTGCAACCTCCGCCTTCTGGGTTCAAGTAATTCTTCTGCCTCAGCCTCCTGAGTAGCTGGGACTACAGGCACGTGCCACCACGCCTGGCTAATTTTTGTATTTTTAGTAAAGATGGGGTTTCACCATATTGGCCAGGCTGGTCTCGAACTCCTGACCTTGTGATCCACCTGCCTCAGCTTTCCAAAGTGCTGGGATTACAGATGTGAGCCACTGCACCCAGCCCTTCCACAGGATTTAAAGCAAGGCTTTCCCATTCTCTCTGGCAGGTGGCACAGCCATGTAATCAGGGCTGCCATTCTCAATTACTCCACCATGAATGGAGTCTGTTATTATCAGTCAAGCACACGTCTGATAATCAAAGGATAGATGTGCCTCATCATTTTACAACTCATGGAAGAAAGATGAAAACAGCCATATTTTCAAACTGATACATACGTGTGACAGAGGTTGCTGTCAGAGTGAGCCTCTCTGGTGTGAATTCTGCACTCAAATTGAAGAAATCTAAGCCATAATAAACACAAAGGAGCAAAACGCCAAGAAAATCTGCATAGGAACAGTTTGTGTAGCTGCCTCTCAGTTTGGCTATAACAATGCAGGGCTCTCAAGCCAGATGAGTAGCTGGGGCAAGAGATGATGCTGAGTGTGCTACCATTCATTCCACACCTATGACAGGCATCTGCAGAATGGCTAAAAAAGGAGCGATCTGCCCCTTTTCCCCAGGCCTAATGTAGCTTTGCTATCTAAGCTTCCTAGTCTCGAGCTGCCTGGGAGTCCAGGTGTGAAGTCTGATGAAGCATGATGCGTTGCCATCCCATCCAGCAGCTTCCTTGCATGACCTTGGTCATCTGAATCAAAGGGACTAAGATGTGCTGCAGAAGTTACTGAATGCTATTCCACATGTGGCAGATGGGATCTTTAAGAGGGAGCATTAGGGAAGTGGATATAAGCCCAAGTTCATATTCCAAAGCCACAGGCATGCTGTGGGAAAGCCATGACTATTCTGAGACTGCTCATGGGAGGGTCCTGCAATGGCCAGGAAACAGCTCTAGCAGAGTCCCCGCTGCTGCCCCATCCGAGGATGACTTGAGTGGACAGATGGCTTGGGATGTGCCATTTCTGAACCCAGCTCAATGGGAGGGTGTTTAAAACAACAGGGACATTTAAACCATGTCCTCCTCTTCCTTAAAGCTGAGCAGTCTGCTCTCTCCTTTACTGGGATCCTCAAGTGTGATCTAGAGCTCGAGTCTCACATGGTGTATGATGTATGTGCAAAGGGAGGCCTCCGGGTTCACCACGCAGCACTAAGCATCTCTTCCACAAATCAGACTGGTCATTTCCTAAACCTTGCTTTTGTCAGGGTCATGTTTTGGCAAATGTGGGTTCCCCATAGCTAAACCTTTCAAAGACCACTGACATTCTGTCTCCAGGGGAGAGCAGAATAATCACCTTCCTAGAGTCCTAGAACTTGATGTTAAAGAAACAACAGGGAACCTTTTATGGTATCTATTCCTCAGCTCTGGCACATGATTACATCTCAACCCTCCTGATGAGAATATCATTCTCTTCCCTCTGAGAAAGCCCTATTTAATTGTGCTTCTACTTGAGGGTAACTTTAACCAATGGGAGCTGCACGGGTTTTTACACAGATGAATAAAACACTCACTTTGGCCTCCAGGGAGTTTAGTGTCCAGTGAGGGATATAGACAGAACCAAACAGAAATACTACAAAAGAATAAATGGAGGCTGGAGGGGCTGGGGTGAGCAAGGGCTGAGCTAGATGCCTGGCTTTCAGATGACAAACTAGGCTCCAGTGTAACCGGGCCGTCCTGTTAAGTGTGATCCCAGTGGGCTCCAGGATGTAACCAAAGCCAGGAGTTTTCACCTTGCCGCAAATAACTCAGACTTTCCTGGAGAGCTCCTGGGTCTCTGTCATACCGCAAAGAAGCCTGGCTTATTTGGGTCCAACTTCTGATGGGTCATAACGCTGTGTAACATTATAGGACTTTGGTAAGCCTGAGATCCCGTGCTGCACACACTCCTCCCCCAGGGCCGAGAGGCTGGGACTGGTTAATCTGTAAAATCAATACTCTCCTCTAGAGTAAAGACATATATCACACTGGGGTAGCCCAGAGCAGCCAAATGCCAGATGCCTCCTAGAGAAGGTGAGAGTAGATGAAACTGTCCCAGGTTGTCAGGTATTGAATTCTATGCCCCAAAATTGTAAGTCCTACGAATTTCCATTGTGCTGACATGGCTTCCATGCTGAATGGTGTCTCTCCCCAGTTTTTAAGGTCTAATGAATTTGGAATTCCCAGTACCTCAGCATATGACCTGATTTGGAAATAGGGTTGCTGCAGATGTAACTATTTATGATGGAGTCATTAGGGTGGGGCTTCATCCAATATGACTGGTGTCCTCTATTAAAAGAGGAAATTTGTATACAAAGACAAGCTCACAGGGAAAACATCATGTGGAAACAAAGGCAAGGAACTATAAACTGAGGATGACCAAGGAGTGCCAGCAAGCTACCATGAGCTGCGAATGAGGCATGAACCGATTGTCCCTCGCAGCACCCAGAAGGAACCCACACTGCCAACACCTTGGGCTGGGACTTTTAGTCTCCACAACTGTGAGACAACGAATTTCTACTGCACAGGGCACAACAAATGCCCAGTTTGTGGTACTTTGTTATGGCAGCCCTAGCAAATGAATACATCGGTGTTCAGCTCATGTCTTTTTTTTTTTTTTAGCAGAGTCTCACTCTGTAGCCCAGGCTAGAGTGTAGTGGTGCAATCTTGGTTCACTGCAACCTCAGCCTACCAAGTAGCTGGGATTATAGGTGCCCACCACCACGCCCAGCTAATTTTTGTTTGTATATATTTTTAAGTAGAGATGAGGTTTCACCAATGTTGGTAAGGCTGGTCTCAAACTTTGGCTTCAGGTGATCTGCCCGCCTCGGCCTCCCAAAGTGCTAGGATTATAGGCGTGGGCCACCTCGCCCAGCCTATCAGCTCATGTGTTTATTCAGCCAATATACAAGGTTCCAGGCAGTGGGCTGGAAGCTAGGAATACAGTGGCATATGACTGTCTCCTAACAGCTGTTCTCTCCTCATTTCTCAGTATTAGAACAATTTGTTTTTTTGAGATGGAGTCTCGCACTGTCACTCAGGCTGGAGTGCAGTGGCACAATCTCAGTTCACTGCAACCTCTGCCTTCCAGGCTCAAGCAATTCCTTGCCTCAGCCTCCCCCGAGTAGCTGCGATTATAGATGCCCACCACCATGCCCAGCTAATTTTTGTATTTTTAGTAGAGATGGTGTTTCACCATCTTGGCTAGGCTGGTCTTGAATTCCTGACCTCGTGATCCACCCACCTCAGCCTCCCAAAGTGTTGGGATTACAGGCAAGAGCCACTGCACCCAGCCAGTATTAGAACAATTTTTAACTGGGCTCGTGTCTATCCAGAATAAAGATTCACTTCCCAGCCTCCCTGGCAGCTAGCTGTGGCCGCATAACTAATCTTGGGCCAATAGGATAGAGGTGAAAAAGCTGCATGCAAATTCCAAGGGAAAGCCTTCAGGAGAGGGCATATTATGCTTCTTCCCCATGCTCCTTCCTGCCAGCTGGGCCCCTGTTCCCTGCTGTCTGGGACCACAAGGATGGAAGCGATGCTCAGCAGAGCAGCCCATAAGAGGAGTCTGATGCTGTGGAGTTGCCAATCAGCCCTAAACTGCCTACTGCAGAAACTTCATACAAGAGAAAAATCAATTCCTATCTTGCTTGTAACATTGTTATTTAGGGTCTCTTACTGGCAGCAGAACTTAGTCCTCATCGACAAGGTAGGCGTGCATTTCCTATGCTCAGGAGGTTCACATTCTAGCAAGGAAGGCATAACTTACCCAAAAAAAAAAAAATCACGTGGGGAGTTCACACAAAGGATGCATAGGATGCTATGGAAAGCATGTCAGGGAGTAAGCCCATCTGGTTCAAGGGGTCTAAGAAGACTAAGGAAGTACATTTGAGGCTGGTGGAAGGGTTTGTGGGAAGCTGTGCTGGGAAAGCTAGGTTAAAATGGGCAGGGCCTCGAGGACGAGCCTAGAGAAAAGGATGTTATTCATTTTAACCTTGCTAGGACAAATTTACTACATTGCAAAAACAAAATAAAAAGTGTTAGCTGGACTGTGCTGATTTAATTAGCAGAAAAGACCAAAGAACAGATGATTAGTGGTCGCCAGGGTATCTTAATCTGTGTGCAAGTTAACAGTAGGAACTAGCTTCCATTCAGCTTTCTGAACCATGAATGTCCCGGGGGTTAGGGACTGCCGCTAGGTTGAATGTGTCAAACCTCATTAAAACAAGGCTTAAAAAGTCAAATCCACAAATATTCACTGAAACCTGCTGTGTGCAAGGTATTTAGGCCAGAGATTCTGGCAGATGTTAAAGACATTTCGTCTAAGATCATTGACTTCAGGCTGCCTGCAATCTAGTTGTGAAGACAAGGACAAAAATCGAGTGAAAATCACAATATACGAGTTAAAGAACCAAAACCACCACAGCAACAAAAAAGGAAACTGTCACAGAATAGAATTAAACATGAAATGAGTGTGTCTACCAGGTCGGAGGGCCTGTGATGAGTTCACAGTGAGGAGAGGCCATGGGGAGAGGCAAGTGGCGTGCCGAGGCTCCATGGAAGAGGGGTCTGGAGTAGCACCTTGAAGATAGGTAGGACACAGGTGGACAGGGAGGGAGGAATATGAGGGCAAAGGCATGGGGCAAGCAGGTAGAGACTGGTGGAGAGCACCCAGATTCATGTGCAAAAGGGATTTTTAATCACTACTATGTTATAAAATTTGATCTTAAGTTGTTAAGACACATGAGATCAAGTAAACTCACGAGGAAAATAAAAACATGAAGCAAATCCTATAATATGAGATATATGACTCAATCTTACACCATAGCAACCAACTTGAATTTGCTAAACTTACTTTTAAAAAGCTCCTCTTTCTCCAGAAAGCGCACACATTCTGCTTCCCAGGTGAAGAATCTTTGTATGATGCTATGGTCTGGATGTCGATGTCCTCCCATAATTCCTATGTTGGAACCTAATGGCCCCTGTGATAGTGTTAAGTAAGATATGGGGCCTTTGGGAGTTGATTAGGTCATGAGGGCTTCTTCCTCACGAATGGGATTTGTGCGCTTGTAAAAGAGGCCTGAGGAAACTTGTTTGCCTTCCTCGGACAGGAAGGATGGTGCTTTCTAGCTTCATCCTCTTATGGCGGAAGCTTCTGCCCTTCACCGTGTGTGGATGCAGCTAGAAGCACCATCTATGAAGAAGGGGGCCCTCACCAGACACCAGTCTTATCTTGGACTTCCTGGCCTCCAGAACTGTGAACAGTAAATTTCTATGGTTTATAAATTACCTAGTCTAAGGTATTTTGTTAATAGCAGCAGGAATGGACTAAGTGGACCAAGAAACATGAGGTATGTATTAATAGATTTCTGCACAGGCTCCTGTCAAAAAATGCAGTGAGGGGCTGGATGTGGTGGCTCACATCTGTAATCCCAGCACTTTGGGAGGACCAGGCAGGTAGATCTCTTGAGGCCAGGAGTTTGAGACCAGCCTGGCCAACACGGTAAAACCCCATCTCTAAAAAAGAAAAAAAACATGCACTGAGGAACCTGAAATTCAACTTTGTCAAGTTACCACTTTTTTGCTTTTTACATGTGTATGAACATGAGAATGGTTTTTACAAATTGATGGCAGATGTAAACATCTAAATGTCACCATGTACTTCCAGTTTCTGCAAGCCTTCATTCTGAATCCTCACTTGCAGACAGGAGCAGGTTAAAGCCCTTTGGGTGCTGGTCTTCCAGGGCTCCTCTCTACCCTTACCCAAAACAGGTTCAGCAGGCAGGCTTCACTGTTGCCCACTGACAGCTCCCCACAGACCAGAAAGCCACAGAGCTGCCATCTCTACTGCACAGCGTCCATTCACACACTTGCTTTCATTTCATCTTAATGCCAGCCTGGTGCAGGAGATGCTAATATCTCTATTTAAACAGATGAGAAAGTGAGGCTCAGCAGGCTTAGAAATGAGTGATTTCATGTTTCAGCTGTGGGAGCCAGAGCTAGTTACTGGCCTTGCTTCTCCATGCTGGAATGTATCAGTATTTAGTTCTAAGCTGTTTTTCTTTAACCTTATACATAAAGCTAAAGGGAACGCAGAAAGAGCACATAGTCCACTCCGCACAAACAACGTTCAGTGGATCATACTGAAAGGAGAATGGGTCAGAAAAAATTATGACCACAAATATCTATATATATATCCATGCATTAAATACAAGTAATAAGCAGCATAAACTGAAATTACTATACGGGGTGGTAAAAATGATCTCCCCAAATTTGATGTGTGTGATACACTGCCCAAAAAAGCGGGAAAAAAAGCCTCAGCAAGAAGGACAGCATCCTGTGTGGAGGTGGGTACAGAGCAAAGCTACAGCCTCCTACCTGCGAACTCAAGGGGAGGTGTGTGGCAGGGCCTATGCAATTCAGGAAATTCTAGAATTCTGTAAACACTGGTCTACAGGTTCCCAAGAGAAGGCAGACATATATGCTGGTGGGTGGGGTAGAAGCAAACCTGTTAGGCGCCAAAAGTTATTCACGTTTGCAAAATTAATAACTGACTATTCCTCTGAAGTCTACCTTCAGAGTAGAGTACTGTTTATTTCTACAAAGAGAGAACATGTGACGGTCTGGGTCTTTAGTGAGGCTGCCTCATGGGAGGGGCAACACCAAGTGAAAACAAACCTGTCCCACCTCGAGGTGCAGCTTTCACAGGAACACACATGCCGGGGACCCCCAGGTAATTCAGACTGGCTGGAGGTGTTCACTGCCTCATCCTCTGTTTTCTTACAGGAGCAGAAGGCAACCCACAATGGTTTGATTTCTGAGGCAGTTCTGGCCTCAAACTTGGATAGGGCTGGCAACTGCCCTGAACCCTCTCCTCCCACTTGTCCAGGCTGCTGCCCCAGGTGTGAGAGCTGCCCTAATGAGGCAAATGGCTAAAGCCCCAGCACCTGCAGGAGCACGACTGGGAGGCTCTTCTCTTGAATCTCCCAGATGCTTTGCTAACAGTAGGAGAAGCAACTTCAGAAAAATGAAGGACCAAAGGAATGAAGGGCATTGAGAAGAATGGAGATCTGGAAGGCCGTCTTTCTATTTTCATGCCTCTGGCGCCTGGAGATTCCTTTCACTTAAGATAGCAGGAGCACCCTCTTTTTGCAGTCCAGGTAGAAGGTAGGTGTTGTCCCGCTTCCTGGCATTTTTTCCCTAGTCTCTGGATAGCTAAGCTCCCTCCCTCAGCGTGGGTAGGATGGAGCACCTCCCACCACACATAGAGATGGGCAGGACACCTTGACTGACCAGAGGATCCCCCATTCCTCATCACAGTGATTGGCCCAGGGGAAGGCACATGACCCTAACTGGCCAATCAGAGGAGCCTGCCTTTTCACACTCGCTACTAAGAGGGCAGAGGGCAGCCCTGGGGCGGCCATCTTGCCTAGCTCTCGAGATAATGTGTCTAAGGTAGGAGAGAAATGAAAAAACAGTCCCGAACGTGCCGAAGGTTATAGGCACCAGTACATTCCACCCCACCTCTATGTTTTTATTTTTTGCTTAAGCTAATTTGGAAGGTTTCTGTCAATTACAACTGAAAAAATTCTGACCAATACATTCTCACTTTCCTGTTCCCAGTCAAGAAATTATCATAAGAAAGTACAGGAAATTCTTCACGCTCATGACTTGGTTGGTGTTACCGCTGTTGGAAAGCAGCACAGATTTTTTTAGGAAGAAAAATTGCCAGGATAAACCATTTTCTTAAAAGTTCTAGCACACGCCAGGGGGGTGGCTTACACCTGTAATCCCAGCAGTTTGGGAGGTAGAGGTGGGCGGATCACCTGAGGTCAGGAGTTTGAGACTAGCTTGGTCAACATGGTGAAACCCCGTCTCTACTAAAAATACAAAAATTAGCGGGGCGTGGTGGCAGTCGTCTGTAATCCCAGCTACTGGGGAGGCTGAGGCAGGAGAATCACTTAAACCCGTGATGCAGAGATTGCAGTGAGCCGAGAAAGATCCCACCACTGGACTCCAGCCTGAGCAATGAATAGAGTGAGACTCCATTAAAAAAAAAATTCTAGCACATCTATAAGCTATATTTTAAATGTTATATTTTTCCCAAAATATTACCTACAAGTAAAATTTATCCTTGAGGAGGTTGAGACTGGGACCTGCTTTAATCATCTTCACTTCCAGATTCCATTCAAGCAGAAATCAATTTTCTGGTTTACTCAACCAGACTCTGTTTATTAATTCTTTTTCTGCTCCCCTCGGAATTTAAAACTATTGGCTTAGTTTTTAATTTAACTAATTTCTTAAATGCTAAAACAGTTGGAATGATTCCGCAGCATTCGCAATGCTGGTTTGAGGGCATAGTTTTTGCCACAGGTCTGATATTTTGGAACTTTTAAAGGTGACTGAAACAGACAGATAATGTAATGTCATTTGTATCTGTACAGACTCCTGTTTGTCTAATCCTTTCCTTATTCTTTTTAGGCCTGTCAGGTTTTAAGAAATACAGAAACACCCCAAAATACTTCTAACATCAAAGAAGCACACTTCTTTGTTCCCAATATTGGGAAAGGTGTGTTTCTCATATTTTCATTGTATATACAACTAAGAGAAACAATTACTGCAAAGAATCTGCTTAGTAAATCACTGGAGACCCCAAACATCATAAGAATGACTGAGTCCTAATTAAGTAGCAGTAAGTGGGACTATTTTTATTTAAATAGCAAATTGTTTTCATCTTAACCATATTGATGGCTCTTTTCCTCAAGCACTGCCTGTTTTCTGGTTTTAAAAATTCTATTTGAGCCTATAATCCTAGCACTTTGGGAGGCCGAGGTGGGCGATCACTTGAGGTCAGGAGTTTGAGACCAGTCTGACCAACATGGTGAAACCCGTCTCTACTAAAAAAATACAAAAATTAGCCAGGCATAGTGGCACCTGCCTGTAATCCCAGCTACTCAGGAGGCTAAGGCAGGAGAATGGCTTGAACCCAGGAGGCAGAGGTTGCAGTGAGCCAAGATCGCACCACTGCACTTCAACCTGGGCGACAAAGAGAGACTCCGTCTCAAAAAAAGAAAAAAATTGTATTTTGAGGGCAGGAGAGGTGTCTCACCCCTGTAATCCCACTTTGGGAGACCAAGGCAGGAGGATCACTTGAGGTCAGGAGCTCGAGACCAGCTGGGCCAACATGGCGAAAATTGTCTCCACTAAACATACAAAAATTAGCCAGGCATGGTGGTGGGCACCTATAATCCCAGTTACTTGGGAGACTGAGGCAGAAGAATTGCTTGAACCCGGGAGGTGGAGGTTGCAGTGAGCAGAGATCACGCCAATGCACACCAGCCTGGGTGACACTGCGAGACTCCGTCACAAACAAACAAAATTATATTTTGAAATACTGTGAAACTAATGGGAGAGAAAGAAATATAAACAATCACCCTTAGTCACTGTGTCTCAGCATAGCCATTAAAAGAATTTTAATGCATTTCCTATTCTTCATACACATGATTTTTCTTACATTATTTTAATCGTAATACCCATCTCAATTTGATCCTGCATTTTTCTCTACACATATGATCATAAACATTTCTGGTGCTATTTTTATAATTTTCACAATCATTGTTTAAATGGCTGCCAAATATTTTTTGAGTGGATACATAATATTCTCTTAAAATGATTTCCCTCTGCTATTAAATTGTTGCTGCTGTTATCTTGCTATTACAAATTATACCTTTTTAAAAAATTAAAACTCATAGCCACATTTGGACAAATTATCCCTTGATTATATTTTAGTATTGATGAATATTTCTGTATTTAAGATGATTACTTTAGGAAGGTTTTCTCAAGGTAGAATTTGTGAGTGAAAAGGCAGTTTTTATACCTTTATACATACTGCCAACTGCTTTCAAAGGGTTGTATTAGTGTATACTCCCACCAGCAATAGACAAGAAAAGGACTGGAGTCGCTAGAGCCTCCATGCCAAGTAGATATTGGTGGTGGTGGGGAGGGGTGGTCTTTAGAAAAATAAAATCTTCCTTACTCTTCTTTATTCTAATGGTAGTAATAAGTAGTCATAAAAAAAGTAGCCTCTGTATGTTCAAAGAAGTAGTGCAGAATATCTGATATCCTTAATGCCCACATTTTGAAACACATTCAGGAGGGAATAAAATCATGCAGTTTTTTGGTAGATCAAGAGACTTAGGTCACTTATGAAAGCAATGAAATCAATTAAAGGGGAGGAGTGAGGGCAGGAGAAACTACAAATGAAAGTTTTCCATTGCCCACTTCTCTTGTCTGAAAATGATTAGGATTTGTTTCCCTTTAAACCATGCTGGTATGAGTGAGCTGCACCTTTTGATCTTGGGATTTGTGAGGCTTGGTCCTTATCCAGGAGCTAAAAGTGAATGGTGTCTGGTAGAAGTTTTCAACACAATGTTTTTCTGTGGGTAAAAGAAAAATGGCCCTTTTTACTTATGGTAGAACATGTCCTTTGTCATCTACCCTAAAAGGCACATGTAGATACTCTCCTCACAGACTTTCCTCTGGACAAAAAAAAAATGATGTTGATCCATCATCAATGATTAGTTCAAAAGTAACTGAAATCGCCAATAAGTATACAATCTTACTTTGGTAATGTGAAGATTAAAAGCCATTTTCCAACCAAAGTCCATACCAGTTGTTTCTCCTGATAGCCACCTACACTTGGAGACTAAATGTAATTCACCTGAATCTCTGACACAAAGAAGGCTGCATGTTTTGTTTTGTTTTTAACAAGTGAGACTAGCTTCTCTATACCGAGAGGACTTCGGGTAATAAGATCCTAGAGCATTTTTTAATTCAAACTTCATGTACTTTGGATAACTAAAAAACTAAGTAGTAATCTGCCATGCCTTCATATGTCACTATTCATTTTTTCATAGGTTAACCTTTGAGATTTAGTTGTTATTGTTTGTTTTTGAGATGGAGTCTCGCTCTGTCACCCAGGCTGGAGTACAGTGGCATGATCTCCGCTCACTGCAACCTCCGTCTCTCAGGTTTGAGCTATTCTCGTGCTTCAGGCTCCCAAGTAGCTGGGATTACAGGTGTGCACTGCCATGTCCAGCTAATTTTTGTATTTTTAGTAGAGATGCAGTTTCACCATGTTGGCCAGGCTGGTCTCCAACTCCTGACCTCAAGTGATCTGCCTGCCTCGGCCTCCCAGAGTGCTGGGATTACAGGCATAAACCACTGCGCCCGGCCTAACCTTTGAGATTGTATGTATAACTGATTAACATGTTTCAGTGAGCTCATTTTCACCCATCACAGAAATAAAGGAAAGATGGGTGCCTGTATGTATCTTTTATAACTACCCTTATTCTCAAAAGTGTTTGAAGAGACTGGATGAATGTCTATAGGTCTCTACTATATTGCACCAGATCTACAAGTCAGATTTCTGGCGATCGTAGGTTTCACATATATTAACAATGAGGCAACCTATCATCCTAAGTCAACAGGGCTCAAAATCTGTAACCAGAAAGTATACAGGAAGGACCACAAATAATTGGTTAATACACACTAATTAGATTGCATAGCCTCAAATCAATCACACAAATTAAAACAACTAGATACCATGTTTAAACTACCAAATTAATGATTTCTTTTTTTTTTTTTTGAGACGGAGTTTTACTCATGTTACCCAGGCTGGAGTGCAATGGCGCGATCTCGGCTCACCGCAACCTCCGACTCCTGGGTTCGGGCAATTCTCCTGCCTCAGCCTCCTGAG
>NW_016107791.1:1233103-1239295 GCF_001604975.1 Cebus imitator
TTTTTAGTAGAGACGAGGTTTCACCGTGTTGACCAGGATGGTCTCGATCTCTTGACCTCGTGATCCACCCGCCTCGGCCTCCCAAAGTGCTGGGATTACAGGCTTGAGCCACCGCTCCCGGCCTAATGAATATTTTAAGAATAATGGGCTAGGCCCTGTGGCTGATGTCTGTAATCCCAGCCCTTTGGGAGGCTGAGGCAGGTGGATCATGAGGTCAGGAGATCAAGACCATTCTGGCCAATGTGGTGAAACCCCATCTCTACTAAAAATACAAAAATTAGCTGGGCATGGTGGCATGTGCCTGTAGTCCCAGCTACTCAGAAGGCTGAAGCAGGAGAATCTCTTGAACCCAGGAGGTGGAGGTTGCAGCCAATAGAGATCTCACCGCTTCACTCCAGCCTGGTGACAGAGCGAGACTCCATCCCCTCCCCTCCAAAAAAGAATAATGATAAACAAGACATACAAATTTGCTGAAATAGAATGCTCTTGATTGCTGAAGGTCTGGCAAAGTTTATTAAAAACATGTATATAATCTCTAGTAAATCCCATTTGTGAAAATCCATAGAAAGTGATGCCCAAATTTAGAAAAGACTATGCATTGAGCTCAGTGTGGTGGCTCATGCCTGTAATCCTAGCACTTAGGGAGGCAGAGGCAGGAGGATAGCATAAGTCCAGGAGTTCAACACCTGCTGGGGCAATATAGCAAGACCCTGTTCTCAAAAAAATAAAAATAAGCCAGGTGTGGTTTCTCATACCTATAATCCCAGCACTTTGGGAGGCTGAGGTGGGCAGATCACTTGAATGAGGCCTGGAGTTCAAGACCAATCTGGCCAACATGGAGAAACCCCATCTCTACTGAAAATACAAAAAATTAGACAGGCATGGTGGCGGGTGCCTATAATCCCAGCTACTTGGGAGGCTGAGGCAAAAGAATTGCTTGAACCCAGGAGGCAGAAGTTGCAATGAGCTGAGATCACGCCACTGCACTCCAGCCTGGGTGACAGACACTCTGTCTCAAAAATAAAATAATATAAAATGATAAAAATAAAAGACTGCATCATCTTATCACAGAGTTTGTTTTTTATCTGAGTATTGAGTACCAGTGTTCTTGCATGTAATCTAAAGTTATGATAACACAAATTATCCAATGAACTTAATACTTATAAAACTACATTCTATTCAAATATCCCTCCCTGAAGACAGGTTCATTCTTAAACGATCATCCGACAATACAATACCTTTTTTTTTTTTTGAGGCAGAGTCTTTCTCTGTCACCCAGGCTGGATGCAGTGGTATGATCTTGGCTCACTGAAACCTCCACCTTCTGGGTTCAAACGATGCTCCTGCCTCAGCCGCCTGAGTAGCTGGGATTACAGGCATGCTCCACCATGCCGAGTTAACTTTGGCATTTTTAGTAGAGACAGAGTCTCACCATGTTGCCCAGGCTGGTCTTGAACTCCTGACCTCAAGTCTGCCTGCCTTGGCCTCCCAAAGTGCTGAGATTACAAGCATAAGCCACCGTGCCTGGCCTATTTCTTTTCTTGTACAGCCTTTTGTTTTACCTAGAGTCAATTATTGCCTCATTTTTTTCACTTGCACATTTTGCTATATATATTTTCTTCATTTTTCCCCGTCATATCAGCTGTTCTTTTGCCCCTTTTTCTTTAGAAACATTCCTCCTAGAGTTCTCTATTTTCTTTTTCTATTATATTGATTGGTTTCTCTCTCAGTTTGCTGCACAGTGGTCAACCTGGGACATGTCTTCACTACTACTCTTCCAGATTGTATACGCCTTCTCCTGGGTCCCATGCCTTCTTCTTTCTGGATTTGCTCCTTTGTTTTGCTGTATATTACCAGTGGCATCTTTTAAAATGGTATTTGGGAGGTAATTTTTATGAGTTTTTGCATGTTGAAAATCTTTGTTTTCACAATTCATTGTTTGTTTGGGTAAATATAGAATCCTAAGTTGAAAATAATGTTCCTGTTCTCATCTCTCTGAGGATGCTAATTGTATTTTTAAAAATCTTCTCCCGCTATTCCCAGAGTTCTATTTTCAACCAGGTTTCCATCCTTCTGTCTGTTTATCTCCATATCTTGTTCATGTTAGAGGCTTTTCTTACTTGCATGGTGGAAATTCTGGGTATGTGGCTAGGATATGTTGAGATCAAACAAGTGAATAGCAAATCCTAGGGTTCCCTAAGTGTTGGGATATGGTGTTCTTTCCTCTGGGTTCACTGAGTTTTTCCAGAGGATAAACTCCACCAATCTTTTGCCCAGGGGCACATGTCCAGAGGCTGGTCTATGCTATGGTTTGAATGTGTCCCCTCCAAAATTCAGGCATTGTCAACGTGATAGTATTAAGAGGTGTGGCCTTTAAGAGATGATTAGGCTCCTAGGGCTCCATGCAGTTCTATGGAATATAAGGATATTCAAATTGCACAAAATAACAGTTTATGCCACATAAACAGGATCTCCACTTATTTAACATTATTGTTGTAGAGTTTCTCTGAAACTATTCTATTTCACATTTATGTCAAAATTGCTCATCTTATAAGAATCAACAGACTTATGTATTTTACAAGTTAAACATCTGTGAAAATTCCCAACATAGCAACTCTGTAAATTTCATTTTTTCTTATTTGTAGAAAGTTTTATGGAATTATCTTAAGACTACTGTCTAAAAGCATAGCACACATGTTCCATGCACTGAAAGAACAGTCAATAATGACGTAAGTGTCTAACAACTGGGACACTTTCTCAGGTCTCTCCCTCTTTTCAGTTCCTTTTCTCTGAGATACCCTAATTCTTGTCTCATAAATGTTCCTGGGAGCATGGCGGAGAAGGGGAGAGAATTTGATAGGTCACTAATGCCTCAGTATGTATTTGATCTATATTTTCCTCCTTTTGGAAGCTTTTGCATTTAGAAGAGGACATGTGAAAAGACAAAATCCTCCACAAAACATTTCTCAGCAGTTAAATCAAGAGTGATACATGTCAGCTCTTGGGCTCTCATATCAAAATCTCTACCTGTGGAGTTTCAGGCATTGCAGCAGTGAGTGGGAAAGACATAAATACCAATTTCCCTTCCTGGGCCCCTCAAATAATGAATACCTTATAGAAAGGCCCTTTGACCCAAAAGCTGAGAGGACACCTAGCACTTTGGTTTATTTGATTTTTGCTTAGGATGTAGGCTCCAAGAAATGAGTATGGGTGTCCCTTGCCTTAACCAAGCTTTCTCTTCACCCATGCCCTCCTCTCCTTCCTCTACCTAGGGTTGGGCACTTGCTGGGAAGCTTATCAAGCAAATGTATTGGAAAGTTTTGGAGGTGGCTGTTGGAAGAAAGATGCATGTGCTTCTATTAACAGATAATGTTAAATTGAGTCATCAGTGTCTAATTTGGGGTCTCATGTTTCAAATTCTGTATGCTAACTCATTTGTTCCCACATTAGTCAGACAATGCCATGTGAATCACAGGCTCTCATTTAATATGTGTTAAGTTTGTGTGTGATTGTGTGTACACATATTGGTTGGATAATTGACTTTAGACTATCTCTACCCTGTTGAAGCACAAAGAGAGCATTGATGAAATGTCTCACTTGCCTTTGTATCAACAATGCCTACCTGGCATAGGGTGTCACACACATAAGCATCCAAAATGATTTCTGGAATAGATGAAAGAACTTGCATATGAACTCATCCCACTGCACATGAGTCAAGTGGGGAAACCTGGCCTCATAATCAAGCCTCAGTTATCAGGGGGAAGTTGTCACTTTAGAGACAGCACAACATACACACACATATATATGTGTATGTATATATTTAAAAATATATATGTATATATAAATATATATATATATATATATATATTTTTTTTTTTTTAAATACAGATGAGGTCTTGCTATGTTGCCCAGGCCGATGTTGAACTGATCTCAAGGGGTCCTCCCTGTCATGGCCTCCCAGCTTCTTGGGATTACAGGGTTGAGCCACTGCACCTGGTCTGATAGCACAATATTGACTGCCTGGCTTTAGATTTTAAGTGAGTTGCTTAAGTCAGGGGTCCCCAACCCCCAGGCTTCATAACAGGAGGTGAGGGGTGGGCGAGCAAGGGAGTGAAGTTTCATCGGTATTTATATCCACTCCAGATCACTCGCATTACTGCCTGAGCTCTAGCTTCTATCAGATCAGCAGCAGCATTAGATTCTCGTAGAAGCAGGAACCCTGTTGTGAACTGCCCATGCAAGGGATCTAGGTTGCATGCTCCTTATGAGAATCTAATGCCTGACGACCTGTCACTGTCTCCCGTCACCCCCAAATGGGACCATCTAGTTGCAGGAAAACAAGCTCCGGGCTCCCACTGATTCTACATTATGGTGAGTTGTATAATTATTTCATTATATATTACAATGTAATAATAATAGACGTAAAGTGCACAATAATGTAATGCCTTGAATCATCCTGAAACCATTCCCCACCCCAACCCTGGTCCATGGAAAAACTGTCTTCTGTGAAACCAGTCCCTGCTGCCAAAAAGGTTGGGGACTGCTGCACTAAGTGGTAAGACAGCCCAAAGCCCAGGTTTTGAGGTCACCAAAAACTAAGCCCTGATTCTATCTCTTAATAATTGTGTGACCTTGAGCAATTAATGGTCACTTCCTGACCTGTCAAATAGAGATGATAAATCAATACTATCTCCCCAAGTTATGAGGATTACACAAGACAGTCTACGTCAGTCACTGAACACTGTACCTGGCGCCAGAAGACACTAAATGGATGGTAGTCAAGATCATTATCAAAGCTCACCCTAACAGATACTGTAGTTGATTTGTAAAGTTTCTTCCAGTTCTAACAATCCTTTACAGTTCCATAACTATGATGTTAATTTTTAGAACAATTACACTGAATGATAAAATCAACCAAATGAGTTTTCAGATAGAAGCTGAATGGCACATTATAATGGCCTAAGGATTAACACATTTATCACAAGAAGGTTTGAGACATTGTTCTCCTGGAAAACATTGCTTCTCTACCACACTCATGCTGCATGTCACTATCTCCCACTGCTGGGATCAAAACAGTTTCCTCTCTGCAATTCACAAGTGTATGGATTTGAACCAAATCCACAAGTCGGCTCTGAGAATGCATGTTTAGGATGGACATGAATCAGCCCTGGGCTGTTTCTTTGCCTTGGAACATTTTCCATAAAAGTATTCTTTTTACTTTTTTCGAAGAACAGGATGTTCCAAATCAGTGAATCACTTTTATTTATAAAATGGAATGAATGAGGTGATATCAGTAAAAGTGGCAGAGTAAGCATCTCCCAAAATCTCCTCCATAAAAGCAATATAACAGTGGCAGAAATCATCTGCATCAACTACCTTCTGCTATTTCACATACGAAGTAGACTGTCCTGCACCTTCCTTAATTCTTTTCAGTTGCTCTGTACTAATAGTAAACAAATCATTATTAATTCACAGCCTTCATTTAAAGCATGTACTTCAAAGGATATACAATATCATGCAGTGGAGAAAAAACTTGGTATCTTAACTGCTTGCTGCCAGAGCCAACCGAACACATGCATTTATCTCCATTCTTTTCCCATCAAATAAAAAATGCTTAACTATTGTTATGGGACAGACTGGGGGCTGCTCACCCAGTGAAGTAAGATCAAATATCCAAACTGAGGTTTGTAGTGGTAGAAAGGAAGGCATTTTTTGCAGGACACCAAGCAAGGAGGACCAGGCAGCTAAGCTAATAAGTTTAAGTCCTGACCTCCGCAGTGTCTTGTAGGTAAAAATTTTTAAGGGTAGGGCTAAATTTGAGGAAAGCAGACGTTATAGGCAAAATTGTATATGGAGGTTATATATTGGTTTCAGCCTAAAAGGGTGGGATAGCTTGAAGCAAGGGCTAACAGGTCATGGGTACATTTAAAGATTTTCCGATTTGCAGTTGGCTAAAAAAGAAAGGCTTGGTTTAAAAATTTGGGGCCAGGCCAGGGGCAGTGACTCAAGCCTGTAATTCCAGCACTTTGGAAGGCTAAGGCAGGTGGATCCCTTGAAGTCAGGAGTTCAAGATCAGCCTGGCCAGGCTGGTCTGAGTTCAGTGGTGTTTACAACTAATCGATCACAACCAGTTACAGATTTCTTTGTTCTGCCTCCACTCCCACTGCTTCACTTGACTAGCCTTTAAAAAAA
>NW_016107791.1:1239364-1269728 GCF_001604975.1 Cebus imitator
AAAAAAAAAGACCAGCCTGGCCAATATGGTGAAACCCCTTCTCTACTAAAAATACAAAAATTAGCCAGGCGTGGTGGCGCACGCCTGTAATCCCAGCTACTAGGGAGGCTGAGGCAGGAGAATAGGTTGAACCTGGGAGGTAGAGGTTGCAGTGAGCCAAGATTGTGTCACTGCACTCCAGACTGGGTGACAGAGCAAGACGCCATCTCAAAAAACAAACAACAAAAACTGGAGGCCAGCAGAAAAGAATGTTAGCTCTGGCTTGTGGGAGTGACTTTTTCCAGGTCACACCTGGAAGAAATTTAGAGTAAGAATGTGGTTAGAGTTTAGTCCCAGTTCCCCCTTATTTGACATCTATGGACCAGGGACATCTGTTTGGTGGGAGTTCGGGTTTCAGTCATATGTTAAGATGTCATCTTTAGTTCTTATAGGGGTAACAAACATCCTGTGAATTTAGTGTTCTTGGCTATTGTTTTTGGCTACTGTTATCTTTTTGTTATAAAGTTGTTTATTTACTTCTCAGGGCTAGCTATTAATAGATATCTGGAATTTTTTCAAGGAATTTAAGATATAAAAAACATTTATGTTTAGGGGGGCATGCAGGTCCCTAAGAGGGGGTTCCTGTTCTATCTCACCCTACCCCCCCAACACACATACATAGACACGAAGAACCAAGAGAAGAAACAACAATCAACATGAGGTGATGACATATTTTTGGAAGATGTGAAGCAGTTTGGAGAAATAGTAGCTGACCTGACAGGGTCGAGAAGCAGAAGCCTAAATCCTTGCAGAGGCTTGCCGAGGAGAAGCAAACTGATTTGCTCCACAGAACGCAAGAAAAGCTGGGGAATTTAAGACATCAGGCATCTATGAGATGGGGGTGGGGGTGGATCTGAAAGTGGGAGGTCTGGTTGAATATTTTTACTTCAGGTCCCTGTCTTCCATCACCCCTAGCTGTCAGGCAACTCCCCTTCCCACATCCCTACAGGAGACAGGAAATTTAGTTCTGGGGAGACTGCACCAAAAATCTGGACTCAGGAGCCCCAAGCCCAAACACTGTGAGGATGTGGGCCTTTACTAAAAACTGGAATGAAGTGAACTTCTACACGTTGAATGATGAGACCCCAGGCCCCTCCCTCCACTCAGCTCCCAGAACACTGACAACTGGCTTAAACCCCAAGCAGGAGGCTGATGAGTCATTTTGAATCAACTAATATATCCTAGAGAAAAGACCTACAGATACAGACATTTATGGGCTATCAAAGGAATAGCCAGGTCCTTATCCCACCCATTCAATATGAAACCCACCTGGAGATAATCCCCACCTGTATTCACTAACTATGGCTGCTATAACAAATTACTACCAATTTGGTGTCTTCAACAGAAATTTATTCTCTCATATCACTAGGGGCTGAAGTCTGAAAGTCTGAATCCGTTTCACTGGACTAAAATTATGTGTCAGCAGGGCCGTGCTACCTCCAGAGGCTCTGAGGGAGAAGCTGTTCCTTGCCTCTTTCAGCTTCTAGTGGCTGCCAGCATTTTTTGGCTTGTGGCTGCACCACTGTAATATCTTCTGTATTTGAATTGCCCTCTCCTCGTGTGTGTGTGTATGTGTGTGTGTGTGCGTGTGTGTGTGTGTAATCTCCCTCTGCCTCACTCTGATAAAGACATTTGTGATTGCATTTAGAGCCCACCCTGGAGCACAGGATAATCTCCCTATCCCCAAACCCTTAACCACATCTGCAAAATCTCTGCCATGTAAGGTAACATCCATAGATTCCAGGCGTTAGGACATAGACATATCTTTGGTGGCTATTAATTAGCCTTCTATACCACCCATATACAGAGCTTTCTATCAGCCTTGTAGTCTCTCACACTTAAATGTCAATGAGATCAAAAGATTTTTCACCTTTATTGGATATCTGAATTTCTTATTTATGAATTGTCTATTTCTGTCCTTTATCTGTTTTACTTTTTTATTTTTCCTATAGATTGTTATGATAATTTTATAGATAATGCTATTAATCCTTTATCTGCTAGGAATGTTGAAAATACTTTTCCTAGTCTGCATTTGCCTGTTAACTTTGCAGTTTGTTTTCTGAGATACAAAAAATTTTTAATGTTATATAATTAAATCTAATATTTCTTTTCCTTTGAAATTGCTTCCATTGCTATTATCTCAGAAAGTTTGCTTATCCTAATATTAGATATATACTCATATATTTTCTCCTGGTTTAATGGCTTTAAAAGTATCTAATTCTTTAATCAATATGAAATTTATTTTAATGTGTGCTATGAAGTGAGAATCTAACACTTTTTCCAAGTTATTTAATAATAAGTTAACATAATATAACCTTTCCTTTCCCTACTGACCCATCATACCATCTTTATCAAATATAAAAATCTTGTATTAATATATTAATATATTTTAGGGTCTCTTTCTGAGCTCTGTTCAGTTATCTCAATTTTTTTTTGCAGATGTTTGCTCTGTGGTCTTTTTTTTATCCCAAGTTTGTAACTGCAAAAAAATAACTATAGTGCATCAAACCATCCCAAAACAATTTTATATTTTCTTTCCTTTTCTTTTTTTTTTTTTGAGACTGAGACTCTGTTGCCCAGGCTGGAGTGCAGTGGTGCGGTCTTGGCTCACTGCAACCTTTGCCTCCTGGGTTCAAGTGATTCTGGTGCCTCAGTCTCCTGAGTAGCTGAGATTACAGGCCCATGCCACCACACCTGTCTAATGTTTGTATTTGTAGTAGAGACGGGGTTTCACCATGTTGGCCAGGCTGGTCTTGAAATCCTGACCTCAAATGATCTGCCTGCCTCGGCCTCCCAAAGTGCTGGGATTACAGGCATGAGCCACCGTGCCCAGCCAATTTTATATTTTATTGTTCTTTCAGATGATTTATATAATTATTAATATTTTTGTCACCCTACTGACTAGCTACTTATCTAAAAGAGTTCATTTTTATCATAACTCATGTTCATGCATTTGGAAATATTTAGAAATAGGAAAGCATTTTCATATCTTTAAAAGGAAAGAAACAGATATGCTTCCTTTTTGTTAATACCATGATCTATTGAATATCTCTAGCGATGTAATTATTTAATTCACAAATACTATGTGACAGTTACTTGCCTAGGAGCTAGGTATACAGGAAAGAAATCCCTGCCGTCATAAGCTTACATTCTAGTGAGGGAGAAAGATAAAAACAGGATAGATACATTTAAAAAGGTATTGTGTCTGACAGTGATGAATGCTATGAAGTAAAAAATAAACCAAAGAAGGGGACAGCAAATTTGAATAGGTGACTTGGGAAGGCCTTTTTGAGAAAGTGGCATTTCAGTCAAGACCTAAAAAAGTAAAGGAGATGAACATTTTCTTCTACAAGTTGCCACAAATTGGTTACTACTTTCTCGCATATCTTCAGATATACTTTATGTATATCTTAAATCAATTGGATTAATCATTCAGAGGTTATCTACTATGATGAGCAAAATGTTAATTTTACTATAGCAAAAGGATTCATAGTATATTTTATTTTGAAAAGTTTTTACACTTGATTTCAGCCAAAAGGCAGAGAAGCGATATTTTGAAAAGTTTTTATGGCTATATAGTAGGTATATATATTTATGGAGTACGTGAGATATTTTGATAACAGGCATACAATGTGTAATAATTACATCAGGGTAAATGGAGTATCCATCACCTCAAGCATTTATCATTTCTCTGTGTTACAAACATGCCAATTACACTCTTATTTTTATTTTATTTTATTTATTTATTTTTGAGATGGAATCTCACTCTGTTGCCGAGGCTGGAGTGCAGTGGCACGATCTCAGCTCACTGCAACCTCTGCTTCCCAGGTTGAAGCAATTATCCTGCCTCAGGCTCCTGAGTAGCTGGGATTACAGGCACATGCCACCACACCTGGCTGATTTTTATATTTTTATCAAAGATGGGATCTCACCATGTTGGCTAGGCTGGTCTTGAACTCATGACCTCAAGTGATCCACCTGCCTCGGCCTCCCAAAGTGCTGGGATTACAGGTGTGAGCCACCACGCCCAGCCAATTTAAAAATGTACAATAAATTATTGTTGACTGTAATCACCCTGTTGTGCTGTCAAATACTAGATCTTATTCATTCTATCTAACTTTATCTTTGTACCCATTAACCATCTCCACTTCCCCCTTCCCCATCCTCCACTACCCTTCCTAGTTTCTGGTATCCATCCTTCTACTCTCTATCTGCATGATTTCAATTGTTTTATTAATAATTTTTAGCTCCTACAAAAACATGAGAACATGCAAAGTTTGCCTTTCTGTGCATGGCTTATTTAACTTAACATAAGGACCTCTAGTTCCGTCCATGTTATTGCAAATAGCAGGACCTCATTCTTTTTATGGCTGTGTAGTACTCCATTGCATATATGTACCACATTTTCTTTATCCATTCATCTGCTAATGGACACTAAGTTGGTTCAAAATCTTGGTTATTGTGAACAGTGTGCTACAACAAACATGGGAGTGCAGATACCTCTTCAACATACTGATTTCTTTTTTTTGACTATATACCCAGCAGTGAGATTGCTGGATCATATGGTAGCCCTATGTTTACTTTCTTGAGGAACTTTTGTACTGTCCTTCCTGGTGGTTGTACTAATTTACATTCCCACCAACAGTGTACAAGGGTTCCTTTTTCTCCACATTCTCGCCAACATTCACTATTGCCTGTATTTTGGGTATAAGCCATTTAAACTGGGATGCAATGATATCTCATTGTAGTTTTGATGTGCATTTCTCTGATGATTAATGATGTTGAGCACCATTTTATACACCTGTTAGCCATCTGTATGTCTTCTTTTGAGAAGTGTCTATTCAGATATTTTGCCTATTTTTTTAAACAAATTATTAGATTTTTTTCCTATTATTGTTGGGCACGGTGACTCATGCCTGTAATTCCAGCACTTTGTGAGGCCAAGGTGGGCAGATGGCTTGAGCTCAGGAGCACAAGACCAGCCTGGGCAACATGGCAAGATGCCATCTCTGCAAAAAATACAAAAATTTGCTGGGTGTGGTGGCATGCACCTGTAATCTCAGCTACTTGAGGGGCTGAAGGGAAAGGATTGCTTGCACCAGGGAGGTCGAGGCTGCAGTGAGCTATGTTTGCATCACTGCACTTCAGCCTGGGTGAAAAAGACCGTGTCTCAAAAAAAAAAAAAAGACCTTTTTCCTATTGAGTTGTAAGAGCTCTTTATGTATTCTGGTTATTAATCCTTTGTCAGATGGACAGTTTGCAAATATTGTCCGCCATTATGTGGGTCATCTCTTCACTTTGTTAATTGTTTCCTTTGTTATGCAGAAACTTTTAACTTGGTATGATCCCATTTATCCATTTTTGCTTTGGTTGCCTGTGCTTGTGCGGTATTACTCAAGAAATCTTTATCCAGACCAATGTCCTAGAGTTTCCTCAATGTTTTGTTTTGATAGTTTCATAGTTTGAGGTCTTAGATTTAAGTTTTCGTTTGTCTGTTTGTTTGTTTTTAACTAGAGACGGGGTCTCCCTATGTTGCCCAGGCTGGTCTCAAACTCCTGGGCTCAAGGGATCCTCCTGCTTTGGCCTCCCAAAGTGCTAGGATTACAGGCATTGGCCACCATACCTGGCAAGATTTAAGTATTTAGTCCATTTTGATTTGATTTTTGTAAAATGGCAAGAGAGAGGGGTCTAGTTTCATTCTTCTGCATGTGGATATCTAGTTTTCCCTGCACCATTTATTGAAGAGACTGTCCTTTCCCAAAAGTTCTTCCCACTCTTCCCTCCCCTTTCCTCAAGCAGAAGGAGTCTCTCTATGGCCACAACCACCCAGGCCTGTAGCAAGTACTGCCTGGATACCACTAATGTTCACTCAAGGCCCAAGGGCTCTTCAGCCAGCTTGTGGGGAATGCTGCAAGGGCTGGGTCTCTCTCTTCAGAGCAGTGGGCTCCCCTCTGGCCCAGCTGGAGTCCATAAATGCCATCCAGGAGCCAGGGCCTAGAATTGGGAACCCCAGGAGCCTATTTGATGCTCTACTTCACTGTGGCCAAACTGGTACCCAAGCTGCAAAACAAAATCCCCTTTACTCTTCCCTCTCCTTTCCTCAAGCAGGAGTCTTTCCCTGTGGCCACTGTAGCTGGGAATGTGCTGGGTCACACAGGAAGCAGCAGAGCACTGTCTGGCTAAGGCCTGCAGTGAGTGTTGTCTGGCCACTGTTGGTGTTTATTCAAAGCCCAGGGGTTCTTTAGTCAGTAGGTGATAAATGCTGCCAGAACTAGGTCTTTCTCTTTAAGGCAGTGGATTCCCTTCCTGCCTGAGGTGTGTCTAGAAATGTTGTCTGGGAGCTAGGGCCTAGAATGGGGGCCTCAGGACTCTGCCTGAGGTGCGCTATTCTGCTGTGGTTGAGCCAGTATTCAGATTGCAAGGCAAGTCCTCTTTACTCTCTCCTCTCCTCTTCTCAAGTGAAAGGAAGGAGGCTCTCTTGAAGCTGCAAGCTGTGCTGCCTGGGGATGGAGGATGGGTGCTACAAGCACTCCCTTTGCTGCCCCAGCTGGTGTCTCACTAGGTCTTAGACACCCTAAGTCTACTGCCTGTGACCCCAGCACAGCACCAGAACTTGCCCAGGAATTGCAGTCCTTGTGGCCTAGACTGCCTTTGAAGCTTATTTAGGACCTCAGAGCACTTCAGCCCACAGTGGTGGGGAGAGCCGGAACTCAGCATCTAACGGCTGGGATGGGCAATTCCTGTCTGGCTAGGGCTGGTCTAAATGCTGCCGCCACAGGCGCCAGCTGAATTCTGCCCTGTGTTGCTTTCCCTGTGACAGGCAGCACTGTGTTCCAATACAAAGTCCCACAATCACTGCATTCCCTCTTCCCCAAGAGCAGATTCTCTCTTTAGGCCACTTGGCTGCTGCCAGGGGATGGGGAGGGTGGTGTCAGCAATTCAACACTCTTTTCTACCTTACCATCTTCAGTGCCTCTTTCCCTGATGCAATGTTAAAACCTGGTCATTGTGCTATTGTGATCCCACACCTGCTTTTTGGTTCTTATAGAGGTGTTTTCTCATGTGGATAGTTGTTCAGTTTGGTGTTCCTGCTGGGGGAATGATCACTGGAGGGTTCTTTTTGGCCATCTTGCTCCATTCCAGAAAGCACAGCATATTTTAAACATCAAATTCATCATGAGTTAACTGTCTACATTATACTTACAGGAACAAAATAGGTTGTTGGGAATCTTTGAACTGCTGAACGAAATGCACAGCTCCTATATTAAAAAAAAAAGATTTTCTGAATCTATTTTTTAAAGATCTTTTTAAAATTATTCCCTATCTTTCATTAAATATTTTAAAATGTTAATCTGCATATGGGGTGCATAAATGAAGTTTAAGAGCCATGAGTATTGGCATGTAGGTATGTAAGCAGAAAGGCATGATGAAATGGTGGAAAGCAGTGTATTTAATAAGTATATAGTTACCTGGAAGCATATTTGGGAACTGGTGCAGGAAGCACATTGTATTGCCCCGGCGAAAGCTGCAGTGACTGCACAGAATGGACAAGGACACCAACAGATTAACAGAGGTTGTAAACTCACTTCATTATCTCTCATCCATAATCTTTTATTTTATGACCGTACAATATTGGCTAATTCCTTCTTTAATAGTGGAAAAGGAAAAGGTACATTTCCAAAGGTGAAGCTTCAAAACATTTTAACATATATTCACTCTTCATGGTGAATTTTATAGACAACATGCCTGAGATGCTGCCTAGGAAAATGTCAAATTGATCACATTTTTTTCTTTTTCTTTTTTTGAGATGGAGTCTTGCTCTGTCACTCAGGCTGGAATGCAGTGGCTCCACCTCGGCTCACTGCAGCCTCCACCTCCCCAGTTCAAGTGATATTCTGCCTCAGCCTCCTGAGTAGCTGGGATTACAGGTGTGTACCACCACATACAGCTAATTTCTTTATTTTTAGTAAAGAAGTGGTTTCACCATGTTGGCCATGCTGGTCTCGAACTACTAGCCTCAAGTGATCCAATGCCTCAGTCTCCCAAAGTGCTGGGATTACAGGTATGAGCCATTGTGCCCAGCCACATTTTTTCTTTTTTTGAGATAGGTTCTCTGTCATCCAGGCTGGAGTGCAATGGCGTGAACATAACTCATTGCAGCCTCAAACTCCTGGGCTCAAGTGATCCTCCCACTTCCACATCCCAAGTAGCTGAGACTATAGGTGTATGCCACTGTACACATCTGTAACCCCAGCAGAGGTTTTTTTTTTTTTTTTTTGGTAGAGACCTTTTTGGTAGAGATTTTGTTTTATAGAGACAGGGTCTCACTATGTTGCCCAGGCTGGTCTTGAACTCCTGGGCTCAAGCAATCCTCCCACCTCAGCCTCCCAGAGTGCTGGGATTACAGGTGTGATCCACTGTACCTGGACTGATCACATCTTATTTTTATTTATTTAGAGACAAAGTCTTACTCTGTTGCCCAGGGTAGAGTGCAGTGGCACCATTATGGCTCACTGAAGCCTCGAAGTCCCAGGCTCAAGTGATTCTCCCACCTCAACCTCCCAAATAGCTGGGAACAGATGTACACCACCGTCCTGGCAAATTTTCTTGTTTTTAAAAGAGACGAAGTTCTTGCTATGTTGCCCAGGCTGGTCTCAAACTCCTGAGCTCAAGGAACCCTCCCACTTTGGCCTCCCAAATCGGATGTGAGCCACCACGCCCAGCAGTGATCACATTTTAAATATACTAGATTCACAAATCAATTCAACCGGGGTAAAGCGCAGGACTAGTAATAGGGAATACAGTGGTTAAGAGAGATACAGTTCCTGACCAGCAGGAGTGAGAGGCACCTATAGAAACAATTCTAACATAACACTGTCATCAGTGCTAAAAGACAGATTGAAGATATGGGGATAGGAAGAGATTAAACCCAACTGGGTGACTTCAAGATGACAAAGATGATGAGATTTGAGGGAGGCCTTTAAGAAAGGCAGGACTTCCTCCAGGAGCTAAAGCAAGGGTGTTCCAAGAAAGTGAGGCCTCACATCTAAGACTCTTTCCATCAGGAAATCATTGCAAACAATCTGGGTGGCTCCATTGCCCCCCGGTCAAGGAACATTAGCCCAAAGGTATGATATGAGAATGTCAGGAACTGGTTAAAATAGACCAGAGAGGCCAGGCACAGTGGCTAATGCCTGTAATCCCAACACTTTGGGAGGCCGAGGCAGGTGGATTGCTTGAGGTCAGGAGTTCAAGACCAGCCTGGCCAACATGGCGAAACCCCATCTCTGCAAAAATACAACAATTAGCCAGGCATGGTGGTGGGTGTCTGTAATCCCAGCTACTTGGGAAGCTGAGGCACGAGAATCATTTGAACCTGGGAGGCAGGGGCCTTGCAGTGAGCCAAGATCTTGCCACTGAACTCCAGCCTGGGCAACAGAGCAAGACTCAGTCTCAAAGAAAATAAATAAATAGGAGGATATGTGAAAGGAGGGAAGAGAAGGAAGGAGAATGAGAAGCCAGGAGGAGAAGATCCCCCAGACCTCCAGAGTTGGCAGGGTGGAGTTATATTATAAAATCCTAGGAAGAATACTTCCTGAAGTGAATAATCCCCTCCACCCCCTATTATTTTTACATCAGATTTTAAGAAACAATGCTGCCTTTGTTAAAAAGGCATCTACATCCTAGCACTACCTGGCACATGGAAGTTCACTACTGTATTTTGCCTCGCAGCTGTCTCCCATATTAGTACACAATTTTGATTGCAGAGTCAGCTTTTTGTGGAGAGCGATGATAACAGTAAATACAAATTTTATGATGAAACATATGCATTTTCTTGATGCACCTGTGCTTGTTGATTGCTCACTTAACAACACCAAGGAAACAAGAGTATTCTTGTGTCACTGTTGTGTCTTACAGAAGCACAGAAAGACAGTTTAAACGGGGCATTCTTGGGGGCCAGCAATGTCCTATTTCCTGATTTTGATGATGATTATATGGATGTTTGCTTTCTATTTTTAAAATGTGCATATTTGCTTTATGCTTCTCTCTCTTTCTCTCTCTCTCTGACAGATATAAACAGGAGGAGAATAAAGAAAGATAACTGAAAAGAGGAAAAAAAGCTCTTAAAGCAGTTATGTATTTATACTCAGCAATCCATATGAGAGTTCCATAATGAAGTGCTCATGGAAAAACTCTTAGCATTAGTTTAAAAAAAATATTGGTTACCTGTAACATCTATATTTGTCCTACTATACTTGGCATTTACCATTCTTTGCTACCTAACATAGTTGAAAGGGGTACTGACTTTTTTTTTCATAAAGTCTTGAATAGCCAGCTGCTTTATGTAGGAGACTGTTTTCCTCTATGTTGCTAAACTTGGTTCCATTTTCCTTGGGTCTAATGGTGTGTGTGTGTGTGTGTGTGTGTGTGTGTGTGTGTGTGTGTATTTCTAATTCTAACATATGCTTTTTAGTTCTTCTTTTTTTCTTTTTTTTGAGGCAGGGTCTCACTCTGTCACCCAGGCTGGAATGCAGTGGCACAACCACAGCTCACTGTGCCTCAACCTCCCAGGCTCAAGCGATCCACCCACCTCAGCCTCCTGACTAGCTGGGACTATAGGCACGTGCAGCCACACATAGCTAATTTTTAAAATTTTTGTAGAGCTGAGATCTCACTATGTTGCCAGGGCTGGTCTCAAACTCTAGGGCTCAAGCGATCCTCCTATCACAGCTTCCCTAAGTGCTGAGATTATAGGTGTGAGCCAGCATGTCTGGCCACTTCTTCATTTTTAAGGCTTAGAGAATCTAGACAAGATGCTGGTAAAAATATCTGATTCTCCTTGCTGGGGGTGGTGGCACATGCCTGTAATCCCAGCTACTCAGGAGGCTGATGCAGGAGAATCACTTGAACCTGGGAGGAGGAGGTTGCGGTGAGCCAAGATTGTGCCGTTGTACTCCAGCCTGGGCAACAAGAGTGAAAACTCCATCTCAAAAAAAAAAAAAATCTGATTCTCACTAATTAACATTTCAATCCATGCTGATTACGCACTCAAATCTTATAAGAGCTAGAATATGGCAGGATGATATTAGTGTGGATATATAATTCAGTTATGTTGCACCAACACTATTAATGTCAGAAAACTGAAATAATGTGGAAAAAACCAACCCTACTTACTAGACTCTTGGTGTGACTACATATACATATACATATGCATATATATATACGACTTTATTTAAAAGTTTTAGGGTCATAGCAAAATTGCAAGAAAAGAGATTTACATATACCCCTTGCTCCCACACATGCATAACCTCCATTATCATCATCTCACTCTAAAAAGGTACAGTTGTTACAACTGATGAACCTACATTGACATATCATTGTCACCCAAAGTCCATATGTTACATCAGGCCTCACTCTTGGTGTTGTACATTCAAAGGTTTTGAGAAATGTGCAATGACATGCATCCACTGTTATAGTATCATGGAGTGGTGTCATGCCCTAAAAATCCTGTGTTCTCCCTATTTATCCCTCCCTCCCCCCAACCCCTGGCAACTACTGATCTTTTTATAATCTCCATAGTTTTGCCTTTTCCAGAATGTCATATAGGCAGAATCATACCATAGGCAGCCTTTTCAGATTGGCTTCTTTCACTTAGTGAAATGCATTTATGTTCCCTCCATGTCTTTGTATGGTTTCATAGCTCATTTCTTTTTAGTGCTGCATCATATTCCATTGTCTGGATGTACCACAGTTTATCCATTCGTTTACCAGAGAACATCTTGGTTGCTTCCAAATGTGAGCAATTATGAATAAAGCTGCTATAAACATCCATGTGCAGGTTTTTGGGTGGGCATAAGCTTTCAAGTCCTGTGGGTAAATACTAAGGAGCACAACTGCTGGATCTTATGTAAGAGCATATTTAGTTTTTTTAAAAAAATGGTCAAACTATCTTCCAAAGTGGCTATACCATTTTGCATTCTCACCAGCAATAAATGAGAGTGCCTGTTGCTCCGCATTCTTGCCAGCTTTGATGTTTTCAGTATTTTGGATTGGGGCCATTTAGTATTTGTGTAGTATCTCATTTGCATTTCCTTGATGACATATGATGTGAAACATTTTTTATATGCTTTTTTGACATCTGTATGTCTTCTTTGGTGAGGTGTATATTAAGATGTTTGGCCCATTTTTAATTGAGTTGTTTTCTTACTGCTGGGTTTACAGAGTTCTTTGTATATTTTGGTTAACAGCCCTTTATTAGTTATATCTTTTGCAAATATCTTCTGTCAGTGGCTTGCCTTTTCATCCTCTTCAATGTCTTGTGCTGAGCAGAAAATTTTAGTTGCAAAGAAGTCCAATTTATTTTAATTATTTCTTTCATGGATCATGTCTTTGGTGTAAGATCTAAACTCAAGGTCATCTAGATTTTCTCATGTTATCTTCTAGAAGTTTTATAGTCTTAATTTTTACGTTTAAATTTTGTAATCCATTTTGAGTTCATTTTTTGAAGGGTTTGAGGTCTGTGTCTAGATGCTTTTTTTCTTCTTTTCTTATTTTTATTTTGGAGAAGGAGTCTCATTCTGTTGCCCAGACTGGAGTACAGTGGCATGATCTTGGCTCACTGCAACCTGCACTTATCTCAGCCTTCCGAGTAGCTAGGATTACAGGTACCCGCCACCACATCCAGCTAATTTTTGTATTTTCAGTAGAGATGGGGTTTCACCATGTTGGCTAGGCTGGTCTGGAACTCCTGACTTCAAGTGATCCACCCATCTTGGCCTCCCAAAGTGCTAGGATTATAGGCAAGAGCCACCATGCCCAGAGCCTCTTCTTTTTTTAATGTGAATATCCAACAAATTGTGTTCCAGCACCATTTGTTGAAAAAACTCTTTTCTTCATTGTATTGCCTTTGCTCCTTTGTCAAAATTCTGTTGACTGTATTTTTGTGCATCTATTTCTGTGTTCTCTATTCTGTTCCATTGATCGATTTGTGTATTATTTGCCAATATCACACTCTCTTGACCACTGTAGCTTTATAGTAGGCCTTGAAGTCAGGTAATGTCAGTCCTCTAACTTTACTATTCTCCTTCATCATTGGCTATTCTGAGTTTTTGCCTTTCCATATAAACTTTAGAATGTTTGTTGATAGCCACAAAATAACATTCTCTAATTATTATTGGGATGGCATTGAATTTAAAGATCAAATTGGGAAGAACTGACATCTTGACAATATTAATCTTCCTATCCATAGGAAATCTCTTCATTTATTGAGCTCTTCTTTTATTTCTTTCATCAGTTTGTTTTTTTCCTCATATAGATCTTGTACATATTTGTTAGATTTATATCTAAGTATGTCAACTTTCGGCATCCTAATATGAAGGCATTGTGTGTGTGTGTGTGTGTGTGTGTGTGTGTGTGTGTGACTCTACCAGTAACATTTTATTTCATAATGCAAATAATCCTTCTATCATCATGAGTTTTGACACATGTAGTTTGAGAAGGAAGGGAAGTAAATTCATTTCCATCTAATCTTACAATTTCTAGCCAAATGTTTGGTCAATGGAAGAGAAAGGCATGCTTTATGAAAGGTACTGTGTTTTAAAATTCAAATTCCACTTTTTCATTGCTGGTATATAGGAAAGTAATTGACTTTTGCATATTAACCTTTATCCTGCAAACTTGCTATAATTTGTTATTGGTTTCAGGAATTTTTTGTTGATTTTTTTGGATTTTCTACATAGACAATTATGTTTTCTGTGAACAAGGGCAGTTCTATTTCTTCCTTCCCAATCAGTATACCTTTTATTTCCTTTTGTTATCTTGTTCCATTAGCTAGAACTTCCACTACAATGTTGAAAAGGAATGGTGAGAGAAGATATACTTGCCTTCTTCCTGATCTTAGTGGGAAAGCCTCTAGTTTCTCCCCATTAAGTATGATGCTAGCTGTAGGGTTTTTATAGATACTCTTTATCAAATTGAGGAAGTTCTTCTGTATTTCTAGTTTACTAAGAATTATATTCATAAATGGGTGTTGAATTTTCTCAAATGCTTTTTCTGCATCTATTGACATGATTATGTGAGTTTTCTTCTTTAGCTCTTGATGTGATAGAATATTTGATTTTTTAAATATTGAGCCAGCATCACATACCTGGGATAAAGCTCACTTGGTTGCGGTGTATAATTTTTTAATACATTGTTAGACTCAATTTGCCATCATTTTGTTGAAGATTTTTACATCTTTGTTCATGAGACATATTGGTCTCTAGTTTTTGTTTCTTGTAATGTCTTTGTCTGGTTTTGATATTACGGTGATGCTGGCCTAATAGAATGAGTTAGGAGGTGTGTTCTCTGCCATCTATCTTCTGAAAGGGATTGTAAAGAATTAGTATAATTTTTTCCTTAAAGAATTTATTTTAATTGGATTGTAAAAGACCATAACTCATTTTCACCATTTGATGCAAGTGATGAAGTCAGTTAGTAATCAGCATTTTCTGGAAACTCCCTTGCATCTTCACAGTGGTAGTACGCTACCTTTTTTTGGATTGACTGACCTTGTTCAGTAATGATTCACTGGCTATAAGCTGAGACAGTGTCACCATCTTCTCCCTGTCCCATTCACTGTAGATAGATTCTGGAACCATGCTCTGACTGGCACACTTTAAGCTTAATTCAGGTTGTCCTGAAGTTACCTTAGCATGTTGATTTCAAGCGTATACTTTAAACTCCTCCATGTAAGTCACTAGATCCATGTTTCTAGTTGAAAATATAAATAATACATTTCAGTGGTAATGGACTTCTACTCTGCAAGGTAGAGTTGCAGAATAGGACAACCTTTCTGTAGGACTTTGGGCAATGCATCTGGAAAGACACAGACTTCAACACCTCCTTTCCTCAACAATTTCACTCTATGATTAACCACAGGGGATGGTTGAATATATTAGGATATGTCCATATAAAAGAACATTATGCAGCTATTAAAAATGATGTGTAGGCTGGGCACGGTGGCTCATACCTATCATTCCAGCACTTTAGGAGGCTGAGGCAGGAAGACTGCTTGAGCCCAGGAGTTGAGTTTAAAACCAACCTGGGCAACATAGTAAGACCCTGTCTCTACAAAATAAATAAACAAATAAATACATTAAAAAAATTATGTGTAAAGAATACATGATGGTGTGAAAAAGATTCATAATATATTTCTAAAAAGAAGAAATTCTGGTTTTTGCAAATGACATCCTAGGTTATTTATTTGGGCAATTAACCTTCCCACTGCTGACAACTAGAAATGAAAGATATAATATTAAAAATAAACAAAAGAGTTTTTAAAAAGATATAAAAATGCCAACAATACAGTCGGAAATTATATAATCCTAAACCAAAAGACAGCAAATAGCCAAGGAGGTTAGTGGCCCAATTTTGTCTAGAGGATGTTTGCTGGTCCAGGCTAAAGTCAGCAGAACACAGCTGAGTTTAAAGGAAATTCAGAGCCCTAGAAGAATTCAAGGGTCAAAGCTTGGGTCTATTAATGATAAGGGGAGGAAGGAGTCTAGTGGGAGATACCCACTGGAATTTGAGACCCTAAAGGGTGCTTCCTGAAAGTAAACTCTCCTACCCCACTCCATTGCCAAACAGAAAGCAGAGAGTTGCTTTGGTACTAAGCAAGAATTGGGAGGGAGAAGAAACCCACCCCTGAGAGATTATCACCATGGGCCGTCCCTTTCATGAATTCCAGTTCAAATTCACACTGCTAGGGTGATCCAACAGGACATAAACATTGCATTTCGTGTTGTACCAGACCGATAGCTCCCCTAAATATTAACAGAAGCAAAAGCAAACCTTAGGCCTTGGGGAATTCACAAAAATAAATTTTCAAGAGTAATGAGCAATACAGTTAAAGATAATCATATACACATAAGTAAATAAAATGAGTAAGGCCCAGTCAGATTTTAGGTATTTGAGTAAGCATTAATTCATTCACAGATTCAACCAACATTAATCATCAGACACTGTTCTAGACAGAGATATAATAATGAGCAAAACATAAATATTCATGTCCTGATGAAGCTTCATTCATGGGAGAAGACAGGTAACAAATAATCAATGTAAAACCCAAGTAAATTATATAGTACACTTGATAGCTATGGATGCCAAGAAAAAAATATAAGAGCTGGGTAGGGAAGATCTGAACCGTTGAGTGGTAAATTTAAGTGGGGCTCGTTGAGAATATGACACTTGAACGAAGACTTGAAGAAGGACAGAGAGTAGGCCATGAAGATATCTTGGATAAGAGTATTCCAGAAAAAGGACGGTCAGTGAAGATACCTTGAGGCAGGAATGTTAGTGGTAAGTTCAAGATACAGCCAGAAGGACAAGTGGGTCAGGAAGAAAGTGAGAGGGAGTAGTAAGACAAAGTCAAGAATGAAGCCAGTTCACAGTATCCCTGTTGGCCTTGAGAAAAACCACTCAGAGATCACACGGACTATCACATTGCTTTAACCCAGTGATTCTGAACCAGGAGCATGGCAATGTCTGGAGACATTTTTGGTTGTTACAACTGGACGAGTAGATTGCTAACGATACTTAATGAGAAGAGGCCAGGTACTACAATGCACAGAACAGGCCGCCCCCAACAACAAAGATTTTTCCTGCCCAAAATGTCAGCAGTACTGAGCTTGAGAAACCCAGGATTAGACATACAGGTGGATAAACCACAAAGGGAATTGGCCACAGTGACTCACACCTTTAACTTCAGCACTTTGGGAGGCCAAGGCAGGAGGATTGCTTGAGCCAGGAGTTTGAGGCCAGCCTGGGCAACATAATGGGATCCTATCTTTATCAAAAAAAAAAAAAAAGAAAGAAAGGAATTGGATATACAAGTTTGGAATTCAAGAAAAAAATCTAGGTGGCAGACATAAATTTGATAATCACCAACAAATAGATGGTGTTCATAGCGTTGAATGAGAACACCATCAAGGTGTTGAATGAGATCACCATTCAGGGAATAAGCAGAGATGGAGCAGAGGTCTGAGTGCCTGGAGCACTCCAAGATGGAGATCAGGGAAGGGCAGAGATGGCAAAAAATGGCTGAGAAGAAAAACCAAAAATGAGGATGGAGGAGGACGTGTAGGAGGATGTAGGAGGTTTGAAAAGAGGGGAGAGTGACTGGATGCGTGACTCATGCCTGTAATCCCAGCACTTTGGGAGGATGAGGCGGGAGGATCACTGGAGCTCAGGAGTTTGAGACCAGCCTGGGCAACAAAATGAGACTGCCTCTACAAAAAATTTTAAAATTAGCCAGGCACGGTGGCTGGTGTGCGCCTATAGTCCCAGCTGCTTAGGAAGCTGAGGGGGAGGACTGCTTGAGCCTGGGGAATCAAGGTTACAGTGAGCTATGATTGTGCCACTGTACTGTAGCCTTGGTGATAGGGTGTCTGAAATAAATAAATAAATAAAATAAATACATAAAGGATGTATAGAAGATAAAACCACCCAAGAGAGTGGGAAAGTAAATGGACTAGAGAAGTCCATTCAGTGCCCATTAGAGGTAGAGAATTTAGCATGAGACCAGTCATCCAGCTACATGGATGTAGATATTAATACAAAGAGAGACATACCCAGGGTTGTGGCTTTGCCAAACAAGTAAAAGATGAGAAGTGAGGGGCAAGGGAATTGACAGTGTATGCAGAGAGTAGCTATAATGATTAACAATGGGATTGGAGCTTTGCAAGGATGACAGGGGTTGCGAGGTAGTGAAAAGGTGGGAGAATCAATAGACTGCAATTATAGCCTGTGGGGAATGGAAAAATTGTTAGGATTGGATATTAGTCAGAGAGGGGAATTCATGTAGAGATTGTGAAATTCTTGGTCTTGAAAATCATCGAAGGAGTGAGTGGCTGAGGTAGAGGAAAGTTCAAGAAACTGAGAAGCCAGGTTGTTGGAAGATCATCTATGTGTGTGCTGAAATTATGATATAAGCAGTGAAAAGAGTGACAGTGAAGGAAGGGGGCTAATAGCAAGGAGTAAGGGGAGTAACTCAGGGGTCAGCGGGGGACTACAACACTAGGGGGAAAAGTAGGTCATAAAACTGTACATATGGAGAGAGGTGGTCCCATTTGTGTACATATATTCTACAATGAGCATATACTATTTATCTGTTAAGAAAAAGGTAATTAGAAAAATTATGGGGCCACCTAAAATATTCTTTGGAAAGGGGAAAATATAGATAAGCATATGTATGCACACACACACATACACACACTCAAATACCTATATATATATATACATTCCTTTTTTTTTCTGAGACAGGGTCTTGCTCTGTCGCCTAGGCTGGAGGTCAGTGGCACAATCATGACTCACTGCAGCCTCCACCTCCCAGTTCAAGCAATTTGCATGCCTCAGTCTCCCAAGTAGCTGGGTTTACAAACCTGTGCCAAGATGCCCAGCTAATTTTCATATTTTTATTATAGTAGAGATAGAGTTTCACCATGTTGGCCAGGCTGGTCTCGAACTCCTGGCCTTAAGTGATCCACCTGCCTCGTCCTCCTAAAGTGCTGGGATTATAGGCATGAGCCACTGCACTTGACTCATGCCTATAATCCCATAAGACTAATAAGACTAGTGACACTCTTCACTAGGGGTGAAAGGGTAGAAAAACTAACCATTGGGTACTATGCTCAGAACTTGGGTGATGGGATCAATCGTACCCCAATCAGCATTATGGAATACACATGGGTAACAAATCTGCACATATAGACCCTGAATCTAAAATAGAAGTTGAAAAAAAAAAGGCTCTTCAATATAGATTCTTGAGTTACATGCTTCAGAATAAAGGTATTAAAAATGGTGAAAACTATTACAAATAAAAAGCCACTGAAAGATACAAAATGGATATTCTGTGAAAAATTAAGAAGTTTGAGAATGCTGTCCTAGCTTAATGAATAACAATAATACATACTATACCCCAAATTCAAATTATTCTACTGAGTTCTGCTACTAAAATATTGGAATTATGAATTGTACTGGTGAGTAAACAATGTTACATCTGAGTATCTTTCCCCTTGTGAACATGTATATCTTTGAAATAGAAAATTAGAAAACACTGAATTTTTCCAGTATGTGGAGTTTAATCCTTTGTGGGAGGTAGAAAGGAAAGAAGAACAGGAAAACTATGTTTTCAGAAGGTTTTATCCATCCTCTTGAGTAAGCCAAATTCTTTTGGTCTTTTAAAACTTTGCATAACTAAAACCTTGTACGTTTTCTCCTTTCAACACTGGGCCTTTGGCTGATTTTCAGGGACTCGTAAAAGCGAGAAGAGAGGAAGCAGAAAAGGAAATGGCAGAAGAGAATAAGCAATAAAGACTTTGCATTTGAGATGGCCAGAACAATTTCACACGTAGCCAGGTTACCTGATAGCAAGCCATAAATGTGCTAGTATAATTTAGAGTTTGTATGCCTCCACTGAAGCAAACAGAGTAAGATTTACCCAGTGAACATTTATCATTCTGTTCTGTTTCAAAGCTATAATTTACAAAGTAGTAGAAAGGTCTACGTGTTGGGTTTGACATGTGTTCATCCTGTTGAAAATTTTGTGTCCACTTTAGTAATTACAACCCCTTGTACTTAATTCAACCTCCAGCTGCAATACATTTCTCTCAGGTTATCACAATAATATTATGATGAAGTTATAAAGATACAATACTGTTATTAGTTTCTTTATAAATGGGAAATATTAATGCACAAAGAACTGAGACAAGTACCCAAAGTCTCAAGTAACAAAGTCCAACTATCCCTTGAACGCTATCCCTTGAACAGACCATGTTCCTGCCATTTCCATGCTTTCAACAATGCTTTACTCCTCCCTTGAAATACCTCCTTTGGATTCCATCAATCCAAACCCTGCTCCTTATTCAAGGTGAGGGGTACATGAAAAGAGGATTAAATTTTGGTGCAGAAGCCCTCAGTTAAAAGTGCTGCTTCACCTACTTAAGTATTAGCAAGGTGCCTTTGGACAAGTTACTTAGTCTCTACTCACCTTAGTTTTCTTGCATGTAAAATGGAATTAATAATCTGTTCTACCTATTTTGGAATGCTTAAGAAGGAAGCAACTAAGAGAATATACATGGAAGCCCAGAGTAAACCATTAAGAGCCACATAAGAGACATGTAGTAGTGAAGGTCCAGTTAAGTCCTACTTAAGCCACGGAGCTTTCCAGCCTTTTAATCCAGCCTACTTGAACTCTCCTTTGGCATTTTCAGTTCCACTATTTATCTGAGCACTTGATAAACTCTGTCTTGTCTTGTTGGCTTAAATACCTCTGGGTCAGGAATATCTTCCTTCCACAGAGCCTAGTGCAGAGCTGGGAGCATAGTAGTACTCTTGTCAATGCTACGAATGAACAGGTGGAGCTGAGAGTAGAAGCTGACCCTCCTGGGACCACGTGCTCACTTCTTTTTTTTAATTAAAAAAAATATTTTTAGAGATAACATCTCACTCTGTCACCCAGGCTGGATTGCAGTAGCATAATCATAGCTCACAGCAGACTCAAACTCCCAGGCTCAAGGGATCCTCCTGCCCTGGCTTCCCAAGTAGCTAATTTTTTTTTTTTAAAGAGATGGAGTCTTGTTATATTGCCCAGGCTGGTCTCAAACTCATGGACTCAAGCGATCCTCCTGCCTCAGCCTCCAGAGTAGTTGGGACCACAGGCAGTGCTACTACACCCAGCTATTTATTTTTTGTAGAGATGGGGTCATTTCTTTTTTTTTTTTTTTTTTTTTTTTGAGACGGAGTTTCGCTCTTGTTACCCAGGCTGGAGTGCAATGGCGCGATCTCGGCTCACCGCAACCTCCGCCTCCTGGGTTCAGGCAATTCTCCTGCCTCAGCCTCCTGAGTAGCTGGGATTACAGGCACGCGCCACCATGCCCAGCTAATTTTTTGTAGTTTTAGTAGAGACGGGGTTTCACCGTGTTGACCAGGATGGTCTTGATCTCTTGACCTCGTGATCCACCCGCCTCGGCCTCCCAAAGTGCTGGGATTACAGGCTTGAGCCACCGCGCCCGGCGAGATGGGGTCATTTCTATAAGAAAAGTTTTTAAAAGCTTCCCTATGGTATGTAGTTATATTTATGCTCTGATAACTCACTGAGAGGCAGGGTTTTCTCTTTAAAAGAAGAGGGTTCACCACATATACTGCTTTTAAAGAGACCAGAGCATGGCCCAATGACAGATAAGATCCCGGGGCTCCCCAGGCTAGGGGAATCCTGCTAAGAGTTGCTCAAGAGGGAAAAATTTCTCCCCATGTACTCCCTCACTTAGGTTAAGAAGACATTACAGGGAAAAATCATACTGGACACATTTGCAAATCAGGCAGTCCTTGTTTGATTTCTATAGGAAATAAGACATCTTAAAGGTTCTCCATTTCTCGGGGAAGATATACGCTCTGTATAAAGAATACTTTCCTCAGGGGCTCTTAGTAGCTTTCACATACAAAGCAATCTGCTAGTAGTGCTTTACCTGATCTTTGTCAACTAGTGTGCTGGGGCTTGGCCGTGGTTTGTCTTTGAATGAGTAAGTAGCCATTTGCTTCTTTAACAGGTCCAGGAAGTCAGGAGGTATATAGTGTGGAAGATCATTTAGAACTGGATTGTTTCTTTGCACAAGAGGTGGCTTTTTCCTTCCTTCATTTTTAAAATTGTAGGTTGTTATCACTGGATTTAATCGGGATTCTTCAATGAAAGTTTTCAAGTGGTAAGTGCCAGGTATAGGAGTATTCTGTGGAAAATTGACGTCGGTTTTAACATCATTGTATAAACATGTAACTTCTCCTAAAACACCTTTCTTGGATGGGAAGATCTCAAGTAACATTTCTCTTTGTTTTAAAGTTTAATAAAATTATCTCAAATACAGTAAACACTCTTGACAGAAGAGTCTTTCAAAATGATTATTTTCTTTCTGAAAAAAAATGCTGAATTATAGCAAATGGGTTAGAGTTGAAATTTAACTTTTTAAAAGGCAAATTCAGTGATTCGACTTTGGGATTCAACCTTGACTATGAATTTCAGGCCTCTAATATATGGAAGAAAAATGTTTCTTGACTAACTTAGAAGCTATCCTACTTCTGCTTAGCCAATACTATGTTTCTGTCTAGTCCTTAAGTGGGATAATAACATGAGACCAGGATAAACTGGCAGAGCATATGCTCTTGTTAGTCCAGTAAGAGGTCTAGCACTTGCAAATTACAACCAGTGTGGCTGAATGGCCAGAACTGAAGGTTTGGTCATTGCTACTTTTGTGGCCATCTTTCCGCTGAGCACTCAGCTCAGTTCTGCCATTAAAATACCTCAATTCCAAGAGGCTTTGACCCATGAAGTCCCTCTATTATTGAAGAGCATTGATAGAAAATATGTCTGTATTATAGAAACTCTCTGGAGGGGAGCTTCTGGTCATTTTTCTTCCATATATTACCATTTTGCTTTCATATATTGGCCATATTAAGAACCATCTGCATAAGGTCTATATCATATAAGAGAAAAACTGAAACCAAAACACCTTTCCAGAATGTATGCTTTTTTTTGTTGTACAATCTCCTCCAGATCATAAGATCATAGGTTAGCCTTATCTAGATAGTCTGTAAAGCTAGATTTCTAGAGTTGTTTAACTTTCCCAAGCTTCTATTGCATTCAAAATTAAAAGCTAGTTTCTCATTCATATGCTGATACTAAACTTATAAGTATGAAATGAGGTCCATGCAGATCGGAACAATCACTGTTTTCTTACTATTAAGTGTTAGTCTTAAAAGATATAACTGATTAAAATATTAATGAAATAGGAATAATGTGAATAGGAAAGAATGAACAATGTACATACTGTTAATGCTGTTCTCCACCATCCTTCTCTTTCAAAAGAGGAAGTCTTTCGATCTGGTTTCTGTTAACAAACACAAAGTATGCTTATTCATTTGAGAGGTGATCCCTTGAAATTAAATATAATTTATAAAACATTTGCTTGAAGAAATTAATACTCATACCCAACTGATAAGCCTTTATTAAAATAAAAGCTACATAATGTTACATTTTGCCTGTATTTCCTTAAATTGCTTTTTTATGATCTTAAGTGCTTTCAAAAAACTAAATTCCCTTTGTTAAAATGAGAGTAATTTTCCTACTGACTAGTGGTGGTAAAAAAAATTATAATAATAAAAATAAAAGATAAAAAGATAAAATTAGAGTAATAAACATCCCCATCTCACAGAGATGTTGTAAGTATATTAGATGTGACAAAATTTGGTGTTCTTAGGAAGAAAAGAGTTGGGCTTGAAGCCAGACAGACTTACGCTGGAACCCAGCTCTGCTGCTTACCAGCTAGGTACACTGAGTGAGCTATTCAACCCTCATGCTTCCTCATAGGAGTATAAAAATAAGGCACTATCAGAGTTGGCATGAAAATAAAGCATTGTATGTCAGGCATGGTGGCTCACACCTGGAATCCCAGCACTTTGGGAGGCAAAGTTGGGTGGATCACTTGAGCCCAAGAGTTTGAGACCAGCCTGGCCAACATGATGAAACCCTGTCTCTACTAAAAATACAGAAAAATTGGCCAGGCATAGTGGCACACACCTGTAATCCCTACACAGGAAGCTGTAATCCCTGCTCAGGAGGCTGAGGCACGAGAATTGCTTTAACTCAGCAGATGGAGATTGTAGTGCACCGAGATGGCGCCACCGCACTCCAGCCTGGGTGACAAAGTAAGAAGCCACCTCAAGGAGAAAATAAGAAGACATTGTACATATAAAGATTTGCATCTACAATCAGTGCTCAATAAATGGTAGCTTTAATTATTTTTTTGAGATGGAGTTTTGCTCTTATTACCCAGGCTAGAGTGCAATTGTGCAGTCTTGGCTCACTGCAACCTTTGCCTCCTGGGTTCAAGCGATTCTCCTGCCTCAGCCTCCCGAGTACCTGGGATTATAGGCAGCTACCACCACGCCCACTAATTTTGTATTTTTATTAGAGACAGGGTTTCTCCATGTTGGTCAGGCTGGTCTTGAACTCCTGACCTCAGGTGATCTGCCTGCCTCGAATTCCTAAAGTGCTAGGATTACAGACATGAGCCACGGCACCCTGCCAGTAGCTTAATTTTTAACATCTCATCTGCCAAGTTAAGAAGCAAATTATTTTGGTATTCTTCAGTTTCCAAGGAATCTCTTGTCTTCATATTTAGTACTCTATACCCATCTATCCATTATTTTTTCTTTTTTTTTTTTTTTAAAGACGGGGTTTCACCATTTTGGCCAGGCTTGTCTCGAACTCCTGACCTTGTAATCCACCCACTTCAGCCTCCCAAAGTGCGTGGATTACAGGTGTGAGCCACCGTGCCCGGCCCCATTATTATTTCATATTTATTTTAGCACACTGTCCATAAAACACAAGGGTTTAATATTTTCCTTTTGTTTGTCCTAGGTAAAACCATTAAAATGTTGAGTTCTACTTTCCTTTATAAGGCCTTTATTATTATAAAATATAGGTCATCAAGCAAGACTGCAATAAATGTAATAATCTAATCAGTAAAACTGATATAATTCATTCTTCCTGTCTAGTAACTTAAATCTACTTAGAAGTACTACTGGGCTTTATTTTACTATGAAATATGTGCATTTCTTTAAATAACATTGTCTCATGCACCCTGCTAAGGCTGAGCTTCTTCCTTGATGCTTCATCGTGAGATTTATGTTGAATCTTCTCTGTTGCACATTTATAGTCACAGAAATAAAACCTTCTTAGGCAGGTCAACACAGGCCTCCCACCCCTACCCCAGAAAAAGGAAAATGAGATAGGAAGGAGAAGTAAACAAGATCAATCTAATGGAAGACAACTGGCAGCTGCTGTTTTGTTTGGCCCAAGACAGGTGATCTAAACTCCACCTATCTACTATTTTAAATTCACTCTAAGGGGAAAGATAAAAGATTAGGCTAAGCAGCCCTCACCCACATTTATTTTAAAACGTAACAAAGGCCAGGCATGGCGGCGCATGCCTGTAATCCCAGCTACTCGGGAGGCTGAGGCAAGAGAATCCCTTGAACCCGGGAGGCGGAGGTTGCGGTGAGCAGAGGTCACGCCACTGCACTTCCAGCCTGGGTAACAGAGCGAGATTCTAAAAGAAAACTGTAGCAAAGGTAGCTTAAAATATTTTTATAAATACTAAAGTAACAGGTGGAGCAAAACGTGTCTAGTAAGACTACGGAAGGAAAAGCCCAGGCTTCTGGCAGATGGAGGGGAAAGGGCAAGACATCCAATCACCATACTAAAGCAGTTGCCCAGTTTACTTCGTAATGGGAAGGGAAAAATACCGAAAACAAAGGGCGAAGGGGAAGGATAAGGGAAGCAGCAAGGGGAAAAGAAATAAAGCAAACGAAATATCCAATAAAGACCAGGAGGGAAGGTCCACAGGTGGAGACTTACGTGAGGGCAGAGAGAAAGGTAGGAAGAGGGAACCGGAGGGGCACGAAGGCCTAGGATTAGACAGCGGTGGGAAAAGGGCAGCGGGCCTGGTGAGGGAGCAGGAACCAGGCCAGGAAGGGGAAGACGATCTTACCGAGGCTGTACAACGCACCAGGTCTTCTCTTATTGTGGTGGAGGCGATGGCGATGGCTGACTGATCCATGGTGGCCTCCTCTCTCCCTAGGCTGAGCCTGGCGTCCGGTTGTTAGGAGGCGCGTGTGGCCCGCGGGCTCTGGAGCGCGGAGCCGAGACCCGCCAGGTTTGTCTCTAGTGTTGGGGGAAGGGAAGCAGGCTCGCACTTCGAGGCCCCGCGCGAAGACCAGCCCAGAGGAAAACCCTCAAAAAGAGACAGTTATGAATGCATGTGAGAAGAAAATCTAGAGGGCTCTGGAGTTGCCAGAGAGCCCTTGGTAAGGATCTGCGAAAGGGGAGGCTGGTTAAGAGCTTGAGCGTACCCACAATCTCCATCAATTCCCTTCTAATCCACCCCACATCCCACACCCCAGGCAGAGAGGCAGTGTGCTTGGTAGACATACTTACAGAAATCTGCCTTAGCACCCACTTTCTAAGATTGTTTCTAAGCTCCTCCAAACAGAAATTCTGGGGCTGACTTCTCTTGCCTCTGACTTGCAGAGTGGAGTGAGCACCAGTCACAGCAGGTTTCACGAGCTGTGAAATCACAGACCACCCCATTCTTCTCAGTGTAGACCCTTTTTACTGTCAGCCTCTTTAGGCTGTAGCTTCTTCTCAACCTTTAAACAAACCCTCCACAACCTTAATTTCATTTTATACAGTATCTACTCTATTCCAGGGACTTCACACACAATTAGTCTCATTTAATCTTCACACCAACCCTACAAAGTAGGTATTAGTCCCGTTTTCTGGATGACGAAACAAAGGTTTCCTTGGATGTTTAACACAGTTCCCTCAGCATCACACACAAGTGGCATTGTCAGAATTAAAATCCAAACCTGACTCTAGACCTCCACTGCCCTGTACAATGAAGCTTCTGCTTCCCTTTACAAACTTTCAAGAGTCATATGGACTCAATTCTTTTCTCATTTCCCATATACTTTCCTAAAACCATCTTAATCAGGCCTGCGCACAGCTTTCAATTAAAATTGCACTTAAACTCACCAGTGATCCAACTGCCAAATTGAATGGGGATTTTCAGCTCTTATCAAACTTGGCCTTCAATTTTCATTGCTGCATTGATTATTCCCCCATTCTTGAATCACTCTCCTCCCTTGACTACCAGGACTTTGGACGCTGGTTGCATATGCTGACTTATTCTGTGCCTGTTTTCTCATCTATAGAGAAGGGGATAATAAAATTGGTACCCACCCACATAGGTTATAAAGATTAACTTGAAATTCAGAACCATGTCTGGCACAATGCAGTCAGTAAGTGTGAGCTGTCACTACCTTTAGGACAAAAGCAACATTTACAATCCAATCTCTCACTTCTGGAGTGCAGTGGCACAATCTTGGCTCACTGCAACCTCTGCCTCCTGGGTTCAAGCGATTCTTCTGCCTCAGCTTCCGAAGTAGCTGTGACTACAGGTGTGCACCATCACGCCTAATTTTGTATTTTTAGTAGAGATGGGGGTTTCACCATATTGGCCAGGCTGGTCTCGAACTCCTGACCTCATGATCTGCCTGCCTCGGCCTCCCAAGGTATTGGGATTGCACGTGTGAGCCACCACGCCCTGCCACTTCTCTCCCTTATTAAAATGGCATGCTCTGCTGTATCATACTTGCAAAAACCCCAAACATGCCATCTTCACATTTCTATCTGTCTCCACATATGTTAGCCCTTCTGCGTGAAATGCTATTCCTTTCTTTGACCACCTGGAAAATCTCAAGAGTCAACTCCTCTGAGTAGACCTTTAAGCCTAATCCACCAAGTCCCAAAGGACCCTGTGCCTATCATTGCTGGAAGATTCATGTTATGACAAATTGTTTCTCCTGTAATTTTAAACATACCCAAAACACGGGGTTGTTTTTTAATTGAGCCCTTTGAACACAAGGACTAAAATACTTGCTGAATAAACCACTGACTGGTTTTCCCCTCTAATTAAACCAGAGAAGATTACAACAGTGCTTTACAAAAATTAAAATGCATACAAAACATCTGATGATCTTGTTAAAAAGCAGATTGATTCAAATTCTGAGCCAGGGCCTAAGATTCTGCGTTTCCAAGTTCCTGGGTGATTCTGTGAGTTACTTTTTGAGGAGCAAGAGACTAAAGGACTTCATCTAGTTTCTTAAAATACTGGGATTCTAAATTCATTTAACATAGCCTTAAACAAATAAACAAACAAAACCCAGGCACTAGGTTTAAAATGAACAACTGAAATTCGAAAGTGAAGAGGCAAGTAAATACCAAAGTTCTCACAAATGTTAAGAGATTAATCAAGTCCATTCCCTGTGCCTCATTTCATTTTCTTATTTTGGCTGAGCCTGCAAAACTGGCTCAGCAGTCTAGGGACTGGTACCCTAGAGACTAAAAGAATATGAAAAGTACAGAGAAGTCCAGAAACCCATACAAGGTGTGACATTAGAGATGGGAACATCTAGATGAGAAAATAGTTTAAGTATCTCAAAAATAGAAACATGGGTCAATGACTTCAAGGACTATCCATAAAGCAGATTAAGCATGTAGGATAAACAAAATGTTCTTTTAAGAAAACATTGTCTTATATAGTATCACTAAGATTTATTTCCAGATTATCATAAGGTTCAAAGAGGGGGAGAAGCATTTCTCGTGAGAATACAAATCTATAATAGAGCTCAACAGTGCGTCTGTTATATATCAGATCTTTAAAATTATTGTCTTCTAAAAATTTTAGGAAAATACCTTACACCAAAGGTGATATTTAACTGCAATAGCGATGTTTATTGGGAGAGTCGTCTGGGAGCAAACAAGCCATAAACAGTATATGGCTGGTGCAGTTTCCACAATCCTACTTATATAGCACTAATAGTTTGGTTAAGACTTGAAGGTGGGGCCAGGCACGGTGGCTGACTGACACCTGTAATCTCAGCACTTTGGGAGGCCGAGGTGGGCAGATCACAAGGTCAGGAGTTCGAGACAAGCCTGGCCAACATCGTGAAACCCCATCTCTACTAAAAATACAAAAAAATTAACCAGGCTTGGTGTAATCCCACTACCTTTAATCCCAGCTACTTGGGAGGCTGAGGCAGAATTGCTTCAACTAGGACACAGAGGTTGCGCTGATTGAAGATCACGCCACCGCACTTCAGCCGAGGCAACAGTGCCACAACTCCGTCTCGAAAAAAAAAGATGTTGAAGGTGATATCACAGTCCTGGGCTCAAATATGATTATGTTGTAGGAAGCAATGGAACTGAAATTTGAACCCAGTTCATTATGACCAGTTAAATTATATAATGGTTATATACTTGTTTCCTGTAAAATCAAGATGCCAAGACTTTGTGACTTTTGTATATTTCAGTAGAAATTATGACCAATTATGACATACCAAGAGCCCAAAAGTTTCTCCTTCTACCTTTGTTGTCCTTGATATCAATTTATATAAACCTCATTGTCGATACTGGAAAAACACCAATCAACTGCCCAATTCCCTCATTTTTCAGGGTCATAACTGGTTTCACAGCATAGTTAACTGAGCAAATGCAAAAGACAATGCTAAATGCCTTACTTTCATTATTTCACTTAACTTTTTACAGAAGTCCTGCTCCTAATCCCAGCACTTTGGGAAGCTGAGGTAAGAGGATCACTTGAGCCCAGGAGTTCAAGACCAACCTGGGTAACACAGTGAGTCCCCATCTCTACAAAAAAACAAACCTTGATTTCCTTTTGACAAAACTTACTACATCCAATTAAGGGGAGTAGAATGCACACCTAAAATTTTCCTATTTAACTCAGTATGTGATACCATTAGGATTATCAACACCTGTAACTTCCCTTGCTCTAAAACATACTAACCACTCTTCCTTCACTAACCATCCAGTTTTCTAATAGAATAATAGTATTAAAAGTCAAAGATGGGGGGCAGTAACCTGCCAAATAATGAATTACTCCTGGAATATTGAAGACCTTGTGGCTATAATAACCAGGTAACAATTATAATCAAATGTTTTAATCTTGGCTCTGCTTTGCTATGGAATCTTCCATTAAGTATTTAAAACGTAGTTTAAAAAAACAAAAACCCTGATAACCACCTTTGGAGTAGCTCAAATTATAGAGAAAGCTATCATGATAGAAGCCAGCAAAAGCTAAAACAAGGTGTAGTCACTGCCAATTTACTAAGGACATCTTTTTTGTAAAATGTTGCAGATAGGCAAGCTAAAATTCTCGTCTTATAAAATTAAAAAGCATAGTGAATATTAGCTAATAGAACTATAGGATGCTCACCCCAACTAAAGTGTTTTTTTTTTTTTTAACATGCAAACATTTAAAACATCATTGCACAGCCTAATTCAACATGGACAAATGCCAAAGTGGAAAAATATAAAGGTAGGAAACAGTAAATACCTAACTTTATGCCAATTCCCATGCTAGGTTCACTTAAGTTTTTGAGTTTTTCATTTAAACCTTTTGAAGGAAGTGGTCATGTAAACACAATCTGGATAAAAAACAAAACAGAAAACTTGCCCCTATTTTCCCATAATTGCCACCATCTTGTTCTGTGGGCACAGAGGGAACCCACAGGCATTCTGGGCTTAACACAGTAGCACAATATGACAGGCACAGTGGTGGTGGATCTTGTGGGCATGCATGATAGCAGCCCCCAAAAGGCAACCACATTGAGACAGCCCCACAGATCCCCATCTTTTTGGTTTTCCTCCTCAGTC
>NW_016107791.1:1270478-1309241 GCF_001604975.1 Cebus imitator
CAAACAAAGAAAAGGCAAATAAACAATTTTGTACAAGAAATTTAACACATTCTGTACAAGGTCTTCACTTTGCTGTCATCATTTGTACAAACTCTGAAAAAGAAGAAGTACATAAAAAAATTTGAGTCAACAGCAAAAGACTGATTAAAAAAAAAAAAAATCACATTTACTCAATCACTGAATATTCTTTCCATTCCTCTTTCTCCTTCCTCAGAATTAAGTACAGAGGAAAGCTGGTTTATTGCCCAGGCTGGAACTTCATTAACCTAACTATTCAGGATTATTAAAAAGAGCCAAATTAATGCTTTAGATAAGCTAATATAAAAAACGTGTTCTTGGCTCTTAGTTTATACTTGAATACTGCTGGGTTACAAGTCAATATTGTAAATTCAGTGCTATGGATTAGGTTTAATTTTTATAATATTGAATTTTATGCTGTTTTCTAAGTAGTGACATCATGAAAAAATAGTTTTACTGAAAATCCTTCCATTTCTAAATGCCTTTCTTCATGATATGGCTATCTCAAAGTTAACAGTCAGATATGATACTTTTGAAGCACATGTAAACTTTAGTTTCAGACTAAAGCCAATTAGAGAAAAAAGATAATACAGTGGGGAAAAAGAAAGTCACATTAATTTCATTTTGGGAAATTCAGAATAAATGTGCTTTCCACATTGTTCCACAATCCGAAATGAAAATTGTACAGTGCTTCTCACTTTACATATAAATCACTCAAGAATCTTAAAATGCTGATTCCAGGTGTAGGGGTAGAACCTGATGGTAAATATTTCTAAATTAAGTTCTCAGGTGAGGGCAATGTTGCCTAGTCTGCAGACAAAACACTGAATTAACAAAATGTTAAATATAAGTAACTGTTTTAGCATCCTAATTTGGGGGGGGGGGGAAGTGTCACTAATTCTGATCAGATACCTAACAAGCACCTCTAACTTAAAAAAGTGAAGAATGTGGTGAGACTGAAAGATTTACCTTCATAGTTTACTTGACCATCACCATCAATATCTGCTTCCCTGATCATTTCATCAACTTCTTCATCTGTTAATTTCTCTCCAAGGTTTGTCATCACATGGCGAAGTTCTGCAGCACTAATATAGCCATTGCCATCCTAGAAAAAAATTTAGTATAGTTTCTGAGTAAAATTATAGACTTAAAGAGTTGGAATGGAAATTCAGTAAGTTTACTACCAAATTTCACATTAGGGGGAAAAACATACTTTAAAAATGCATACAAATCTACACAGTTGACCTACAAATGTCATTAAGAGCCAAGCAAAATGTCCTATACTGAAAGAGCCAAGCAAAATGTCCTATACTGAAATCACTATTTCCTAATCCCAAAGTGGCACCTCCTTTGACAAGATTAATGCAATACATATGTTAGAAAATATATACTAAATTCCTAAAAACCTTTTGCTTGATGATTAAGGTATGTTGGTAGATCATCAGAAAAACAAGCCTTCATGAGTCCTGGTATCTTCATTTCATTCTCAAAATCTGACATATCCAGTCTTTGACCTACCTTATCAAACACACGGAATGCTTCTCTAATTTCTTCTTCACTGTCTGTGTCTTTCATTTTTCTTGCCATCATTGTCAGAAATTCAGGAAAGTCAATTGTGCCATTACCTGAAATGGTTTAGTTGAAACATCAAAATAGAATATCATTATCATTTCTTCATCTCCTCCCACCCTGCAAAATTAAAGACTTACCATCAGCATCTACTTCATTAATCATGTCCTGTAACTCTGCTTCTGTGGGATTCTGTCCAAGAGACCTCATTACAGTTCCCAATTCCTTTGTTGTTATAGTTCCATCACCATCTTTGTCAAATAGTGAAAAAGCTTCTTTGAATTCTGTTTGAAAGACCACAATTCAAATACACAGGTTAGCAATAAAATGTAACCTAAATGAAATGTATTAACTCTTAAAGCCTACTCAGTGGTGGGATCATGCCAGTGAATAGCCACTGCACTTCAGCCTGGCCAACATTTAAGACCACATGTCTCAAAAAAAAAAACCCAAAAAACTTTTAAAGCAAAAATACATACGGGGAGATCATCTGAAATATGACTGATTACTAAACAATTAGGTGACAAAACCTTATAATATTTCAAACATTTTTGGCCAATCATACCACTGTATTTTCATGTTGATCTACCAAGGAATTTTTCATAAAAATCTCACAGGGAATTCTAAAATCTAGACCAGATAAAAATAAAATTATCCTAGGTTTACAGAGGAAAAGAACCAAATCCCCAAATGACTGGCTTCTCTATTTTTCACTGAAGCTGCTCTGTGGACCATAAATCAAAATTACAGATCTAACCTAAGACTACTGGTACCCAAATACAATCCACAGAGTAAATATACTGTTTATATGTACTGTGTTTAGCCAGTATATCTAAATCAATCACCTACTAAATTAAAAGAGGCTACTTTCACTTTCTAGTAAGGCAGGAGAAGGGACTATTAACAGTCTATAGTAACAATGGACTGATCAAGATTTGAATGTCTGGTTTTAGCTAAATGCATGTCACTAGAACAAAGATCATTTTGAGCTTTCTTCGGAATATTAAAACCCCAACCTTGTAATACAGGGAAACAAATTATTCCTTAAGATCTTCTTGTGATAGTATGTTCCTTCTAATACATCATTAGATTACGTGGAAAGCTGCTGGTGCCAACACTCCAGACTACCTGGCTTCATTCACCATGTATGGATAAAGAAACCAAAACAGTCTGGGTGCGGTAGGCTCACACCTGTAATCCTAGCACTTTGGAAAGCCACGGTGGGCAGATTGCCTGAGCTCAGGAGTTCAAGACTACCCTGGGCAACACAAGAAACCCCGTATCTACTAAAATAAAATTTTTAAAAAGAAAGAAATTAGCTAGGCATGGTAGCGAGCACCTGTAAACCCAGCTACTTGGGAAGCTAAGGCAGGAGAATTGCTTGAACCTGGGAGGCAGAGGTTATAGTGAGCCAAGATCCCAACACTGCACTCCAGCCTGGGCAACAGAGCAAGATTCCAACTCGCCGAAGCGGGGAAGAAACCAAAACAGACTAACTTTGATACTGCAAAATTATACCAGTGAGTAAATAATAAAACTAGTATTTTCCATCCAAGTCTTTTTCCAGAAGATACTGGACCCCATCAGCAAACAAATACAAAGTTTCCAAGTTCATGGGACCAGTAAGCTTCCCCAACATAGCCATACATTCAAAAATGTATGAGACACAACATTTAGGAAATGGTATACCTTGTTTTCAGTCCAAGGCCAATTTATTCCCTGCCTGTTTATCCCTACTCCAATTTGCATACCTTCCAGTTTCATTCCATTGTATTACTCCTTCTCTGTACTCAACTATTCTGCTAATTTGCTCATTACCACATAAATAACTTCATACCTCTTACCTTAAAACTAAATTGAAACCTTAGTTATATTTTAAGTGCTTGCCCTTATCCTTCCCCAAATTTTGGAAGGCACCACTGGCTCATACCAATTTCCTCTCTCCTAACAATCCACTATTAAAATGATACACAGCTTCAACTCATCGCTGAAAATGCTGAGTTTATCAATGACCAGTAGTCAGTCACCCAACCCACCAAGTATGTTTTCAGTGTGAAGCCATATGGCATTAAAAACTAAAATGAGACTTTGTAACTTGACTACTGGGTTAGAATTTCCTAGCTCTGTTCCTTCTCCTAGCAATGTCATCTGGGCAAGTTACTAAACCCTTTCTGCCTCAGCTTCCTCATGTCTGTGAAATAGCATAAATGTGCCCAATATGTGGGGTAACACAGTACACCATGCCCACAAGGGTGTTCATCTGGCCATCCCAACCAAAAAAAAAAAAATTAGTATGTGTAAAACACTTTGAACTATGTATGTCCAACAAATAAATACTTAATAAATGTCAAGATAAAGATGATCTCATTTTGTTGCAGCATCCAAAACTGCATGGAAAAACTCTCAAAACTTCTACTGGCCTTCATAACAGTACTTTGATTTTCCTCCTACCATACACTGACAAAGGCTGTTACTCTTGTCTCTTATATCTAGATGTGACCAACTTTTTCCTTTTTTTTTTTTTTTCTTTCCTTGGCCATTTCGTCTATACCACTTACAATGAAGATGTCTTTAGTCGACTCATTTTGCTCAATAAATACTTTTCTGGCTGTCTACAGGATATATCTCCCCTGGCTGATCACAAGCAAGACATATGAAAATGAATTCTGTACTCCCAAGCAACCCTAGGGATACTAGCAAAAGCCAAACAGCCAACTCTTTCTGCCTGAAATCTGTCAACAAGTCTTGAATTCTACCATTTAAATACTGTCTGATTTTTCCTCCATCTCTACAACCAGTATTTTGGTTCAAAGTCTCCATCATCTTTTGCCTGGCTATTACAATTGCCTCCTAACTACCTTCCTTCTTATTTCAGTATTACTTGTTTCTAGAGAAATTCATCTAATACCAAGCAGAAGTTTAGTACCACACTAATAACTGATTCTATAAAAATAGTATACAGTGCTAACCTAGATCAACCTAATGACAAAAATACATCAGGGAGTCTCCACCTACAAATAGCATGATTGATAAAAAGATATTTCAATTTTACTAAGTTTTAAACAGAACGTAGAAATATCTAGAAATACATATATTAGCGTTCAGACACATTGCACCTAATATAGGTTACAAGAAAATTAAAGGACTTTCAGATATGTATTTGTTTATATTACGTTCTCTACTCTAAGCATCTTTTAACACTACCATTAGGTGCATAAATTCCCAATGTTTAGCAGTAATCACCTTTCTATTATGATTTAACAAAAAGCTAAATACTGGAAGATGCATAGTGTAAAATTATCTATGTATAACTTTCAAGAAATTTTAAAATCTAGTAACAAAATGTTTGCTCGAATAAGTAAAATGCAGAAAATAAAACTGTCTATGCTAACACTACTATTTATATTACTCATTCAAGAAAAGAATAACATTTCTTTTGAAATTAAAAGTTTATTCCAAATTTCTACTCGTATTTTTACACTAAAAAGTAAAAAATACCTACAAGAACTCAAAATAATAAACCCCAAAGTACAATTTCAATTCACCTGCCTTTACAGTTTACCTGTACTTCAAAACTAGCATATAATTCTAAACACTAACTCCCAGGAATGACTTGAAATATAAATCCAAGAGTCAAAACCTAAACACACAATAAAGAGAACGGGCCCTGAATGTCACAGAACAGCTATCTTCTACATAATTGACAGGTATAAAGAACCTACCAAGATCCATTTTAGCCATGACCAAATTGAAACTTTCAGAAAAATCTATTACTCAAGTTTTATTTGTTCATTAGCAACCTCAGGACGCTTCCCTAGTTTATTACCTAAATGTACAATTGTATTAAAATAACATTTAAAAAATTTTGTTAAAATAGGTTATTTTAATAAAATAACAAGATAATTTTAAAATGAATCAAATGACTGTTTATTAACTTTTATTTCTTCACGAAATTCTGAAGTTAATAATCCCTTAAAGATCATGTATTGGAACTCTTTTGGCACTTCCTGCAATTTTTGCTATACGTTGAGTAACAATATTTTTATCAAACAAATTTGGACCTTGAAATGAAAGTTTAGGGATGGATTTCTTAAGGAAAAATTACTATATATTTTTCCTATCGTCTTCCAAAGGTCAAACAGCAACAACTAATGACATCATGGCAGAGTTATCAACAAAATGAACTTGTTAGTGATGTCATACTAGACTAGAATTCGCTATATGATCAGGTAATATAAAAAATTTTAGGCTCGGCACAGTGGCTCATGCCTATACCACCACCATTTTGGGAGGCCAAGGTGGGTGGATCACCTGTGATCAGGAGTTCCAAAACCAGCCTGGCCAACATGGTGAAACCCCATCCCTACTAAATATACAAAAACTAGCCAGGCGGGGTGGCACAAGCCTATAATCCCAGCTACTTGGGAGATTGGGGCAGGCGAATTGCTTTAACTCAGGCGGTGGAGGTTACAGTGAGCAGAGATCATGCTACTGCATGCCAGCCTGGGCAACAGCAAAGCTCCATCTAAAAAAAATAATAATTTATTTAGTAACTTCAACTGAAGTAACTTTAGTAACTTCAACTGAAAAAGTATGTTTTTCTCGAGTAAGTTTTTTAAAAAAAAACCTGTATTATCACATGATAAAAATAGCTTTAAAAGTACCAGAGTATATTCAATATTGCATTACATGTTTGAAGCTTTTTAGTTTTGGTGGTGGGGACAAACAGATCCTCTAAGATGTTAGTGGTCACCAAGCACTTTCAATTAAAAAAAAATTTTTTTTTTCCTTTTGCTTTTTTTGAGACAGAGTCTTGCTCCGTCACCCAGGCTGGAGTGCAATGGTGCCACCTAGGCTCAATTCAACCTTTGCCTCCCGGGTTCAAGCGATTCTCCTACCTCACTCAGCCTCCCCAGTAGCTGGGATTACAAGTGTGCGCCACAATGCCTGCCTAATTTTTGTATTTTTAGTAGAGATGGGGTTTCACCATGTTGGTCAGGTTGGTCTCAAACTCGTTATCCGCCTGCCTCTGCCTCCCAAAGTGCTGAGACTACAGGCGTGAGCTACCATGCCTGGTCATTTTTTTTGAGACACGGTCTTACTGTGTTGCCCAGGCTGGTCTTGAACTCCCGGGCTCAAGCAATCCCCCTGCTTCAGCCTCCCAAAGTGCTGGGATTAGACATGAACCACCACCAGCCACCAGCAAATACAACTTCCCATATTAAAAAAAACTGCCTTCATCTCAAAGGTAAATATTAAAATATACCAAATTTGGGAGGAAGAAACTAAGAGAGCAGGCAGAAGAATTCTTAGAACAGTTGTGTTCTAGAACTTTTTTACGTTACTCTTTGAGAATAAACTTTATTCAATGATTACTATGTGGCAGGTACTGGGCCTACAAAACAGAACAAAAAGTTCCTAGACTTCACATAATTTTAATTTTAGTAGCATAAAAGTTTTGGTTCCTCTGCCCTAAATCTTAACTAAAACCTGGGGGGGTGGGGCAGGAGGTCCCAAGGAATGGCTTAGAAATCTGTGGTCTAGGAAAAGGCAGAGTAAGAAGAGAACCTAAGAACAGATTTTTCCCCCCTACTGTCATTGGAAATCTAATTTTATGATGAAAGCCAACAAAAAGAATTTATTTTAAAGACAATAAAGAGAACAGGTCCCAAATGTCACAGTTTTGATGAAGTACAAGTATTCTTTATAAAAATGCTAACAGGCCTGTAATCTCGGCACTTTGGGAGGCCAAGGCAGGCAAATCACCTGAGGTCAGGAGTGTCAAGACCAGCCTGACAAACGTGGAGAAACCTGTCTCTACTAAAAATACAAAATTAGCTGGGCGTGGTGGCGCATGCCTGTAATCCCAGCAACTCAGGAGGCTGAGGCAGGAGGCAGGAGAATCACTTGAACCTGGGAGGTGGAGGTTGCGGTGAGCCGAGATCGTGCCACTGCACTCCAGCCTGGGAAACAAGAGCAAAACCTGGTCTCAAAAATAAATAAATAAAAATGCTATCAGTCACTAAAGATGGATCCTCTTGTATTAATAGATACAAACTTTTTTTTTGAGACAGAGTCTTACTCTGTCGCCCAGGCTGAAGTGCAGGAGCGCGATCTTACCTTGGCCTCCCAAAGTGCTGGGATTGCAGGCATGAGCCACTGTGCCCGGCCAACAAAACTTTCTTTTTAGAAAAAGTGTTGAGAGAGCAGTAATGACCATCAACCATGCAACAGCCACATTAAGTAACAATTTTCTACCCTAACATGAACATGCTGTGCTGCATACAGTAGGTACAATTACCTGACTGGGAATATTGAGAAATGAAAGGCAGGTGTATTAAAGAAGGTCAGAGTTGAAGACTGAAAGTATTAGCCTGAGATAGTTTGGGAAGGAGACATTTAAAAAAAAAAAAAAAAAAAATTTTTGATTATATATTTATTCTTCTTTATTTTGTAGCGATGAGTGCCTCACTGTATTGCCCAGGCTGGTCTCTGGGCTCAAGTGATCCTGCTGCCTCAGCCTCCCAAAGTGCCAAGATGACCAGCCACCAGGCCCCAGTCTTTTTGAGACATGCGATCAAATCGGTGATACATTTAAAACACTGCAACTCAACCAAAAAAATTATTCCCAAAACTGTTTGCTTCAAAACACTCAATACTATAAATTTACCAACCTCAGAAAGTAAAAACTAAGTTTAACTCAAATTACACAATAAGTAAAAATAAAACCTGCTTAAGTTTATCTTTAATACTAATAGGTTTCTACCTACAGTCCTATTAAATAGTATTTGTGATGAATATTTGAAGTGACTAGTATAATTTTGGTATCCCCCAAATTTCTACATTCTTATGGAAGTGGGGAACTTGCTTTAAATGGGCTATATAGCTGAGTTCCAACTGGGCTTCTCATTTTCTCCAGCATTAGAAAAAGTGCTCAAATGTTTTTAAGCTCTTATCAAACCCTTCCTGCTTACTGTGAAAACTGTGGCAGATAAACTGCTTGGTGCTCATACTAATAAAGTCTCTAATGAAAACAAAGGAATAGTTTGCAAAGCATTTCAACACTACAGTTAAAAAAAACAACAAACTTCAGTAAGGAAAGAAAAAACATTTCCCTAACATTGACATTAACCAGTCATCTCAAAGTATAAGGATAAATCAAAAATATTAATGTTCTACGGGATGGCATAAAAAGAACATGATATACAATTATGTAATAATTTCATATACTTTCCATGGCAAACTAAAGGGTTGGGCAAGATTTAAGCAGTTTCAATAGCTGTCACTGCTTTTTAAAAGAAAAATCCATATTGCTACAGTGACATTTATAAAATAGAATGCCAACTTCCTAAATATGCAATTCTTAGGTTAAAATATTAGCTAATTTTAACTAGGGTAAATTCAGTGTTCCTTTTTGATTCTCCATTTCAAGTTGCCTTAGTTACTTCTTGGCTCCCTTTCTCTTGTGGAGACTGATTTGAAGTTAAAAGTGCTAACTAACCCAGAATTCCTGTTTTATACTAAGGTAGTCTTCAAAAATAACAAAACAAAGACTACCAAACTACTACACCGCAAGGCTCCAAAGTATATCCACACAGACTAAAATACATGTCTTTAATTACAATTAGCCCTGCCCATCTTTCACAGGCAACTTGACAATCCCATTTGCCAAAGCAGGCTGAATTACTCTAAGACATTACACACATTACACCCATGTTAGTATCCATGACATATACCACAGTCAATTTTTTCATATAAGTCTCTTATTCTGAAGTTGGCTATTCAATTTAACAACCTAATGGGTACAATATCTAGCTGAGTATTTCTCACCTGCAATCTGCTCTTCAGTCAGTTGGTCAGCCTACGAGATCAAAGAGATAGGTTAGTGACTTGAGACCATGTAGATTAGCAGTTACATAAACAAGTTTAAAACCTTTCAAGGGTTACCCAGTACTGTTTCATTTAGTTCCAGCAACAAACACGTCTGGGTAGAAAATGCACACATCTGGTTTATCTTATCTTCAAAGCTAAGCTGTCTTAACTTCAAGTTTAAGATACACAAATACTTCAAAATATTTTTCAAAGTATACTTTAGAATCTAAAAGAAACATTGCTTCCTTTTTCAACATTAGAATAGCTAAACTTAAGCTTACTTCTATGCCAGAAATAAATCACCAGAAATTCCCACTGAATCAAAATGCTTCAGGATCACAAAATGAAAATTACTCCCACAAATGGTTAAACACATCATTCTGAAATGAAAGTGATCTTCCAAAACTTAAAAAAGGGGTGGGGGAAGGGCAATAAGCTTTTATTCCTTCTCACCCAGCAGGCAAATGCAAAGAATTCAGAGTTCTGAACATCTGAACTACAATACTTACCAAAAGTTTAGAAGTTCAGCCATCCATTTTCTCTTGGTTTTTAAAATCCCAAAGTAAGGCTAAGGCTTGTGATATTTTTTAATAGCACTTGGTTTTCTTCAGAAAATATTTTCTGGCATTTGCTAAAATCTATTATAAATTTTATCCTTATTCAATCTTAACAATAACCTTATAATGGTAATATCCCCTATCTTACAGATTAGGAATGAAGCTAGGGTTAAATTGGGGTGGGAAAGACAAAATTAGTAGAACCAAGATAAAGCACTAAGGTGTCAGATACACCCAGTAACTTTTAGCTTTTAATTCAGACCACCGTAATATATAAAGATGATTGCAAAATATCCAGACTCCTTGTTGCATTCTTTGAACATGTACTTTTTTCAATGCTTATCAGTATATACATCCATGAAGCAACTGCTTATGGAGTATTGAGAAACACAGCCAAGAAATAGCCTCCTATCTAAAATCCCTATCAATATGGGAGTCAAATATACAATGATTAATCCATTCATTTATTTGTAGTAAAAGAAAAATAAACATTGCCTGGTTTCATTCTTTTTAAATGAACACACCCCTGGGAAAAGTAACACCTTAATGTGGAATAGCCTCACATTTTCTCTAGGGCACAGCATGAGAAAATTCGAGAATTCAGAAAGTAGTTTATTTTCCCTGCTCAACAATTTTTATTTGACCACGATGTAAATAAAATTCATTAAAAAAAAAAAAAAAAGCTGGTAATTCAAAATTGAAGAGCCAATAATTAAGTTCAAATAGAGTTTGTAAAATAAAAATGTATCCACTTTTATCCCTAAAGTCCAAATCCTTCACCAACAAATATTTGGTGTGAAGTAAGTCACAGATTGTTTTCCCAAAGAATAAAGTTTAAAATCCAGTAAATCTACTGAGTTATTTACTTTGTTACAATAGAAGCTACATTACTTCAGTTTATTGCATTTTGCAGGACTTCCATCATTTCTGAAAGGAAGGACCACCTGGCATGGTGTGGGGGTAAAGCATAAAGTTCTGAGTCACAGTTAGGCTATCCCACAGTATCCCAGCTCTGCCATTTAACAGCTGTGTGACCTTGGACATGGTACTCAACCTCTCATAGTCAACTTCATTTGTAACACAAGAATAACAATACTTACCTTGTAGGGTTGTTGTGCAAAGTGAGATGCTATGTACAAAGCTAACCTAAAGAGTTAAATGGTAACTATTATTTTACACAAATTAAAGAACCTACAATGTTAAGTATCAACCTGACTAGCTCAATTTCCACACAGAATGTAGACATGCATGGCATTTATTAAGCCCTTTACGGTAAGCCTACTCCATTCAATGTTAACTTCAAGCCGAGAAAATTTATGCAAACTAAATCTACAAGGTCCAACCCAGGGACAGATGCAGCAGGTGACATCAGTTTAAGACTAAAAAATGTTGAGCTGAATGTGTGGCAGACACTGCAGCCTGTGTGAAAGTTGAAGGATCCTGTACTCTGTACAGGAAGAGACGTTTGTTCTCTCTACATGATGGAGGGTGTTGGGGGATGGGATTTTGGGAAGGCTCCTGTATATAAAACATGAGGCTTTAGGAAGAAACGAAGATGTTAGCAATTAAGGAACCACTGTCCAATTTTGTTTGGCAAGTAAAAATTTAGAGACCTCATACCATCTTGTCTAACTCCCTACCCTCAAAGCAAATACAATCTTGGAAGAGATCACAAAAATGAGCTTCAAGGAATCAACTAACCACCCAAGAGACTAAATTACTCACATAACCTGAAAGCTCTCAATTTTGCTTGGAAGGTTGAGAAGCTTTTTGTATTTACTTCTTATCCAGAGTTCAAGGATTTAGAATAAACTTTACCAGCAATGTCCAGATTAAAGCCTACTATAAAACAAAAAGACTTCCTAGCACTAACTTTCCCAACTGCTACAAAAGCAAACAAATTTAGTTCTTCCTTCTGTTTCCACTGAGTGTCATTTTCTTAGAAGAACCAGAAGAATTATACTTTTGGGAAAACTTGAGCTCATTAACATGTATGTTTATCTCACTAAAGTGAAAAATAATTCACTAGAGAGATGACTTGTTCTTACTGTTATTTCTGTAGCTATTGATTTAATTCTTCCACTGCTCTTGCGACTCCACAGATTCCTAAGCATTAGTGTGCTACTCTCAGGTTCCTCCCCTAGACCTCTTGGACTAGAATGTGCATTTTGGAGAACCACAGGTGATCTGTCAACACTAAGAAACACGAACCTGTATTAGAGACCTAAAGTGAACACATTATGTATTCCTACATGCCAGTTTAGTGAAGGTGGTTAAAAAAACAATCTGAAGTTCTTATCTGAATAAATGTGTGAGCCCACAGGCTTGAAATGGAACACAAACTGGCTATCTTTCATCCATTCCTGTCTGCTCATTCCCCCCATGAGGTTCTACAACAAAGGATTCATATGGTTTTTCTACAATTACAGATTTTACCTATGCCAAAAGCAATGTAAATTATTTCATTAGGGGTAAAAAGACACCTAATTCTGAAGAACAGCACTTACATAGCATCTCTCACCAAAAGATCACTGGAACAAAATGGCTTCATAAAAATTAGGGCTATTACTAAAGGCCTAAATTCTAGCTGAAGCTAGCACTTTCTATATTTTAAAAGAGCCAAATCTTTTAATCTTCTGAGCCTAGCAGAAACAGGCCTTACTAGAATAATTACTTAGACCTAAGTGACAAAAATTTTCTACCTTTATCTTTTACTTACCTAATCACCCTGGCCTCAAAGTCCTCTTGAAGCAATCCCGTTTTCAGTGAGCATATACTGACTACATGTAAACCCAAGAGGAGTTATATGAGCAATCTTACTTTACCTTCCATATCAAATTTTTTATACTTTAACTTGGAGTCCTAATTTTCTTGTCTTTTGAGAGTCTGTTGCCCAGGGAGTGCAATGGTGTGATCACAGCTCACTACAGTCTCCAACTCCTGGGCCCAAGATGATCCTCCTACCTCAGCCCAGAGTAGCCAGGACTACATGCACAGGCCACTATACCCAGCTAATTCTTTTTTTTTTTTTTTTTTTTTTGGAGTCCTAATTTAAAAGCTCAGTTTTCTAATTATATAGTTATCTGAAGGCAACTTTCAAGTTTACTAACGGTATCTGTCAATTTTTATCAAGATTTTTTTTCCCGACTTTGTCTCTTCTAGTAAGAGATGTCAAATTTAACAGAAAACCGCCAAAGCACCAGTGATGGAAACACTACAAAAGCTTAACACTGGGCAAGCGACCACAAAAGAGTAAATACCAACTCTACGAAGAAAAATCTATTCGAATTATTGATTCAATTATCAAAACTGATTGAGAAAACCTTACCCTTCATTTATTTTAAAAAGGCTTACTACTCCACAACCCATAATGTTGACTACATATGCCTATACATACATCTTACAGAGAGCATATGTAACCAGCACATTCAAATTCGGAATACTTAGAATCTATCCAATTTCAATGAACGCTAGTTTTATTTAAAATAAACTCCTCTCCCCACACCCATACAAGCTGGAGGTTTCAGTTGGCAAGGATCCCCAACTCCTGTTTAAGATGTCACCTTGCCTCCTGGACACACCCATCGCTGTAACCACTTGGCAGAGGAACCACAAAATAAGTGTCGCAGATTACCGCCCTCGTTACAATTTTTTTTTTCGTTTTTTTCCCCCCCACCCCAGGACAGAACATGATCTCCAGTCTGAGGTGACCGGAAAATGCTTTTAAAAATTTCCTGCTCCTCCCCGCATATATACGCCTCCATCACAGTATTTGACAAGCACCACACAAATGAAGTCTACGTTAAGACGAACTGGCAATTTCTACACGGAAATTAGGGTCCTTTTCAAAGCAGAAGGGGAAAAATGTTTTACGTGGTCGTGGTTCTTGAACATTAGGACTGCACGTTGAGTTTTCAAGAATAGGACAGACGGGGCTCTTCAAAGACACCCTTTCAATTGTACGAGACCAGACCGACTTTCAGAAGGCAGGCAGTCACTCCGAAGCTTGTTTTTCTCCGGCGTTGAACAGGAAACGCCTGTAGATCCCTAAGCTGGAGCCGAACACTTTCCCTAACAAGATGTATATTGCGAGGATGCGCCCCTGACTTCAGGGGTAAAGCTAATTTCTTTCAACAAGAGACACTTCAGAAAAAAATTTTTTTTAAAAGCATCTGGCCTGGGGTGGTGGGAGACGCCCCAGGGCCCAGATGGAGCAGGAAGATTAACACTGCCAGAGGGGGATGGGAAACCGTCGAGGGCCCCCCTCCCCCCGCTCATCCCCGCCAACGGCCCCGCAGCGCCGCGGAGATCTCCGCAGTCCTGCAGGTGCCAGCACAGCAGCTGGAGCTCGAGCTGGGCTGAGCCGGGCGGCGGCTTCGGGTCTAGCGCGGCGCTCGTCCGCCCCGCCCCCACCGGCCGCTCCCTGCGCGGCGCGAGCTCGGCCCACACAGCGCGCCGCCCGCCAGCCCACCGGACCCCAGCACGCGGAGAACGCGGGGTAACGGCGGCGCCGGCGCTCGCCCCAGGGCCCCGCGCGCTCCTCCCGCCCCCTGGGCGCATGGCGGCCGCAAGCGGACAAAGGCGCTTCCTGGCGCCCGCACTAACCGTCCGTTGGGGATTTGAATCCGGCCCCAGCTTGACCTTTCGAGACGCCCGACCGAAGGCTCTCTGCGCTCCCTCTCCCCATTCCTTCCCCTTTCTCTGTTCCCGGTGCACTGGGCTGTCTCTCACGCCAGACCCAACCTCCTCCAGCCAAGCCCCCAAGGAGCTTCACGACCTCGGGAGCTGTGCGTCCGGCCCTCAACTCACTAGAGAAAGCCCCCCCTGAGGAGAATGGGGGTGGGGAGCACCTGCGACACAACCGACGCGGGCGTCCCCGGCCTCTTTCGCGCCATCCCTCTGGCGGATACCACTCCTTGAAAGTGTAAGGGAGGCGAGTTTCCTTTCTTTAGTCAATTCGGTCCAGCCTCTTCCCCCCACAGGCCCAGCGCAGGCAGCTCAGCAAAGCACTCACCATGCTGCAAGCGCTACCGGTTTCCGAGACGCGATCACACAACCACTCGACTCGCTCGCTTCACTCGGACTAATTCTCCTCCGCCCCCAGCGCCTCATAAACACCTCCCTCCGCCAGATCCCTCCGCCGCTTTCAGATAACGGAACATCACAAACGAGTCCCAGTCAACCCCCCTCCCCTCAAACTCTTCTCGGGACCTCTTTCTTCACAGTTATTTGGTCGATAAGGCAAGAGATCAAGTAAAGTGGTCGAACGGATGACGTAAGTGGGTTTCATTCCCTAGTGAGCCGTTAAAATGCCGGTGGAACATCTCCTGTGGGGCGCTACTTTGCGGCGCGGAGGAGCATCGTGGCGGCGACGCGTACCCCGACGGTCGTTGAGCCAGCCGGTGATTGGCTGGTTCGTACCTGCAATGCGTCACCCGAGTGCGGCTTCTGCCGTTGCTGCTCCGGCCGCGCTGTCCTGGCAACTGCGCCAGGCGGCAGAGTCGCTTGCTTTGCGCTTGGCTGGAGAACCTTCCTCTTCCACCCATCCTTCCCTGCCACACTCAGACGCTTTCCCGCCCCTTATTGAGGGGTAGAGGAAAACACCTTAACCTGATAATGAAGCTGAAACTTCCCATAAACGCGTACCCCGAACTCAGCTTTTTTGCCTAGCGTTTCGGCCACCTGGAAGCCGCACGTTTCTCATTTCACTCCCTCACAAAACCCATGTAAATCTGGATACGAGCAAATGCAGCAGTTCAGCTGACAGACTAATCGCAAAGGGTCTTCCGTTTATACTTCCTCTTTGCGTTCTTTGCCAGGGGTAATTTACCAGAAAAGAAAAGTCATTCAAAAGTCACAGTATACGAGCTTCAGTGGGATTAGCCTCTCCAAATGGCCCCTTGTTATCGTAGGGTAATAGGGTTCTGAATTGGACAGAGCTAGGCATGGGTTATTTGGGTCCCTCTCTCAGATGTATGACCTTAGATGAGTCATTTAATCATTAACCTCACTAGTAAAATACAGGCAATAAGACCTATCTCAAAAGAATATTGTAGGGATTAGAATTATGCAAAGATTAGAATTAATGTAAAACGTAAGTAACTGGCACAGGGTAGGACTCCAGCAACTGGTCACTATAATATCCCTTCTTCCCCTTAATAACAAATTTGTCCTTTTGGGTTTCTAACTCCACAGATTTAAATGAATATTTTTAAAACCACATAAAAACTATCTCCTTGGTCCCATCCAAATAAACAAAGTTGTGCATAACCTGAAATATTTAACAGGTGGATAGTGTGCACCTACTGTGTGAACTCAATTTGAATATAATTGTAACTATAGAGGGGCTTAGGAGATGCAGAGGTGAGGACCTTAGGTCACTGTAGAGGTTCAGAAGGGTTACTAGAGAAGATAACTGCTAAATTGTCTGATGTCATAAAATGGGCTAGGAAAAAGCAGGGAGGAAAGAAGGAAGCAAGTTCTGGGTGCAGCAAGTAACAGCAAAGGTCCAGAGGTGTGCAATTGCATGGTATGATGAAGAAGCTGCAAGAAGATAGACATTACTAAAGTCCAAAGTAGACAGCCAATCCTGTTAGGCAGAGAGGACGCTGGGAAATTAAAGAGGAGTAAGGTTTAATGCTCAAAACGCAGTTCCTCAAGAAGATTGTTGGTAGACTACAGCCCAGAAAAATAATCACCACAGGCCATGTCATGGTCTGAGAAATTTCCAGTAAAAAGCACAAGCACATGGACCCTTAAAACCTAGGGAACAGCATTTTTTACAAGCCAAGGTGAAATCTTGCCTACTGAAGACAGCTCCCTACAGAATATCGCCCTGTCTGCACCCACTTGAAAGGCTTCAGTGGAATTTAACCTCCTTTAGCCAAGTTAGCCATTTTCTCACACCATCAAAGTCTTTTATTTGCAAGGCCAGAGGTGGGTCCTCTTTCTTTCAGTCATGCAAACCGGGCATTAAATGCTCTTCCAATTAGCATTGGCCACCCTGTGACCGTCCTTTCAGATGAATGACCAGTCAGTGCAGACTCAGGACCCTGTGCTTCTATTGTCCTTGCTAAAGTGGTGACGTGATGACGGTGGGGGGAAAGGAGATTTAATTAACTTTATCCTGCGAATGAAATACCGTTGAGATAGAGTGTTACTTAAAAGGGGGCACCTCTGCTTCTGAATCTGAGCTGAAAAGGGAGCCCTAAGGCCTCCATTTCATTACTATGCATTCTGGTAGCTTCCAAGTCTTTCGAAGGTATTCCTCAGAAATTTGTCTCTGATTCCTCCTCAAATCCTTAGATAGAAGAGCCATCAATGATCTTTTCTTTCAGTTTAGTCACTAAAAATATTCTCTTTACACAGTACCCCATTAGTATGCAGTGATTTCACTGCATGAAATTTTTAATGATGGGAAATTGAATGACAAAATGAATAATCACCTCCTCTAGAAAATGATTTTTTAAAAGGATTGATGTATAGCATATAACAAGTGAATCGTTAAGTCTGAAATACAGCGGGGTGGGGAGTAGGGGAGAGATAGCAAGGGGAGAGATGCCAGATGTAGGTGATGGGGAGGAAGGCAGCAAATCACACTGCCACGTGTGTACCTTTGCAACAATCTTGCATGTTCTTCACATGTACCCCAAAACCTAAAATGCANGTTCTCACTCATAGGCGGGTGTTGAACAATGAGAACACATGGACACAGGGAGGGGAGCACTACACACTGGGGTCAGTTGGGGGGAAATAGGGGAGGGACGGTGGGGGGTGGGGAGCTGGGGAGAGATAGCAAGGGGAGAGATGCCAGATGTAGGAGATGGGGAAGAAGGCAGCAAATCACACTGCCACGTGTGTACCTTTGCAACAATCTTGCATGTTCTTCACATGTACCCCAAAACCTAAAATGCAATAAAATAAATAAATGGGGGAAAAAAAAAGTCTGAAATACAGGTGCATGCTCAGAGATATATGTATCCATCTCTGGAGTTTAAAGACTCCCAGAGCTTTTAAACAAATATTTAGGAGTGAAAAATGTTTATTACAGCAGATACATAGAAGTCCTCCTGGGTTTCTTAGGTTGAATTTCTGTAAAGCCTCTCTCACAGAACTTTCCTTGCTGACCTCTCTTAGAAGAGAAAGAAAATGAGAAAAAAGTCAAGAGTTACATTTAAAGCCATTGTGGTTTATGTGTATTTCAGACTGTTTCAAGTCAATTTATTTACAGAGCATTTGTCTTCCACAACATAACATACAGTGCTGCCTGACTTTGGCAATTGCCACCTGAGAAAGTTGGTGATGACCAACACGTCAAGGCCTAGGAGGTGGTTGTCTTTGAATTTTCCTGTCCTGACTGGTAAGACCTTACAGCTCTCTACCTTTGCCCATGTTGGGAAAGTGAGAATGTACTTCCTTTCCAGACCTCTTCCTCAATTTGCAGGTCAGAGATAACAAAAGCCTTATCCTCTAACACTTCCTTCCCATAGCTTCCCTCCTCCAGCCATCTGTGCTAATGACCAAGGTCAAGGGCAGAGGGACAATAACAGTAGCATTTTTTTTCTTTTAGAGACAGGGTCTCACTGTCACCCAGGCTGGAGTACAGTGGCGTAATCATAGCTCACTGCAGCCTCACTCTTGGGCTTAAGTTATCTTCCCCACTCAGCTTGCTAAGTAGCTGGGACTAAAGGCACACACCACTGCGCCGAGTTAACTTTTAGATTTTTTTGTAGAGACAGAAACTTGCTTTGTTTCCCAGGATGGTCTTAAACTCCTGGCCTCAAGTGATCCTCCCTCCTCAGCCTCCCAAACTGCTGGGATTAGAGGCATGAACCACTCACTGTGTCTGGCCCATGGTAGCATTCTTGATTTTAGGGCCTATGTGTTTCTCAACAGATAAAAGAAATAAACCCTAAATATCCTAAGGCATCAAATTAGGTAATAAGTCAACTCCTTTGCATCTAGAATGGTACTAGTTATGTACCAGCCTTGAGAGAATAGTACTGAAATCAATTTCTTGTTTCGTGGTTTAGATAAAGAGCCCTGGTTGAGAAAGTTAAACTATCCTTCCTCCAGTATTACGGGGCAAATCGGAGCTTCCTAGAGAACGTGATCTGTAGGAATTTGGGTAGAGGTGGAGAGAGAGGAAAAGGGTGTTTGAGACAGAGAAAAGAAATGCAAAGGAACAGAGACATCATCATTGCTGTCTCCATTGTCAACATCATCCTCAGGTCCACTCTCCACACTACACCTCTAGGTGCACATTCCTAGGAGAGTGGACCCAAGGAAGAATCCTCCACAGGCCCTGAAAGTAGGCTCGGGCTGTTTGAACAAGGAATCCTGTGGTCCCAGGGGCCTGGTATAGTCTAGAAAGGGTAGGAGTGTGTGGGCTCTGGGGTGAGGAAGTCCCCTTGGCCTGTGTGGTAGAGTACATACATCTGGAGGAAGGACAGAACAGGGCCCTCTAAAGGGAGGCTAAGGGAGCTTCTCTCTTGCCCAGGTCTACAGGCAGTCCTGAAAATGCCTGCTGGCAACTTTTCCTAGAGGCCCTCAAGCATCACATCCAAAACTGAATACATGATCTTTTCACCCAGACCCCTTCTCCTCTATTCTGGTCTCATTAAAAAGTGCCTCCCTCACTCTGTCACCAAAGCTACACTGAACCACTCCCAGGTGTCTATCTGGATGTGCTGTGCACTTTCCCACTTCCGTGTCTTTGCGTGTGCTGCTCCCTCTGCCTGGAAAGTCTTTTCCCCCTTTTCCACTGCCTGCTGAACATCTGCTTATCCTTGACTCAAGCATCACATCACCTTTGATGTCTTCCTAACTCCACCAACGACTCTCCTTGTGACCCAAAGTCATCATCATTATCTCTCAAAATATCCTTAAAACTTGATGGTACTATTTCCTTATGGGTGGGTTGCCCCAACTAGGCTGAATTCCTTGAGGGACCTTATTTATGTCTGTACCCTTACCACCTGACATGATGCTGGGACATGGCTGATGCTGAATACATCTTGTTGAATGGATAGGTAGATGAATGAACAAAAATATTATCATTTTGTACATGCCTTTTTCACATGGCTTTTAATAAATATAAATATTTAATAAATAAATAACCTATGTTTATAAAGCATAGGTTGTCTTTAAAATAATGAAATATTTTTTGGCCGGGCGCGGTGGCTCAAGCCTGTAATCCCAGCACTTTGGGAGGCCGAGGCGGGTGGATCACGAGGTCAAGAGATCAAGACCATCCTGGTCAACATGGTGAAACCCCGTCTCTACTAAAAATACAAAAAATTAGCTGGGCATGGTGGTGCATGCCTGTAATCCCAGCTACTCAGGAGGTTGAGGCAGGAGAATTGCCTGAACCCAGGAGGCGGAGGTTGCGGTGAGCCGAGATCGCGCCATTGCACTCCAGCCTGGGTAACAAGAGCGAAACTCCGTCTCAAAAAAAAAAGAAATAAAAGAAATAAAAAAAAAAAAAAAAAAAAGAAATATTTTTTTAATCAGAGAAAGTAGTTAGCAGGGCAATTCTAATCTTCTCATGGAAGTTATTATTTAAATCAATTTGAAAATGCTAAATACATGCTTGTTCAAATATAGCTTTCGTCGTCTTTGGGTTTTTGTGTTATCGTACAATAATTCTTTATACAATTTTTAAATTGTGTTTTTTCTCATCTTATTTAGAGAATTTATGGTTCAGACCATATTAGCTCCAAGAAATTATGAATTAAAGCAATTAACCACCAAATAATTAAGCTGTAAAAATTTTGTGCTTTCGCTCTGAATGGATTCACAGAAACAAGGTGATTGATGTTTTGGGGTATTGTTGGCAGCATGGAAGGCTATATGGAGGTGTGAATTTTTGCAAAGGTACTTCAACGTGTAACTTCATTTTCTTCATATTGGCTTGCTTTTTTAGTATCTTTTGGCAGTTTGACAGGTAGAAATTGGGATGCCCATTCTCAAGGCTGGAAATTTGGCATTGTTGAAGACCTCTCTGTCCTTCGCATTGTCTTCCATTCCCATTTAACTAGCCATCAGTATTTCTAGGCTCTGCTTATGGAACTTGGAGTAAATCATTGTCTGCTTTGAAAGCTTTTTAAATGTTCTAAATGAACTACCTACCCATCTTCCTTCTCTTTTCTATGTTTCAATATCCTTTGTTCTGTGCTCAGGATCACAGTATCTATTATATCTTCCATAGAACTCTTGGTAACAATGTCAGTTTGGAAGCTCATCTGCCATTTTGCTCTCTATTAGAGATGCACTTACCTCTCTTCTGAAGGAAAACCAGGAACCAGGAGCCAGACAGTCCGAGAAGGCAGCTGTCACCTTGATGAGGGCATGGGATCAGATGTGTACCCTGTTAAGGCTAGATTGGAAGGATATGGATTAATTCCTGAATGTTGTAAATCCCTCAAGTTATTTGTTTTTATTTTTGGTGCTCTGAAATCACGTCAATACAAGAAAGTATATTTGCTGGGGAATTTTCATCTCCTGTCGCTTCAGAAAATCTGCAGAGGGCCTTTCCTGGAAGGGAAGAGCTTAGTTTTCCCTCTGTATGAAGAAATGGGAATCACTTAGGAAATATATCTTTCTTCTTTATAATAACAGAATTAATAAAGAATGAAAGAGCTTATGTTTTGCCAGGGATTTTTTTTTTTTTTTTTTTTTTTTTTTTAAAGTAGAGACAGGGTTTCACCATGTTGGCCAGGCTGGTCATGAGCTCCTGATCTCAAGTGATCTGCCCATCTTGGCCTCCCAAAGTGCTGGGATTACAGGTGTGAGCCACTGCACCTGGCCAGGGGTAAGTTTATTTATTTGTTTATTTAGAGATGGAGTCTCTCTCTGTTGCCCAGGTTGGAGTGCAGTGGCACAATATCGGCTCCCCACAACCTCTGCCTTCTGGGTTTAAGCAATTCTCATGCCTCAGCCTCCCAAGTAGCTGGAATTACAGGCATGTGCCACCATGTCCAACTAATTTTTGTATTATGAGATTACAAAATCCACCTAAAGACTGGATTTTGCCACGTTGGCCAGGCTGCTCTCAAACTCCTGACCTCAAGTGATTGCCCACCTTGGCCTCCCAAAGTGCTGGGATTACAGGCCTGAGCCTCCGTGCCTGGCCAAGGGGTAAGCTTTTTAATGACCATATGTCAATTTAGTTTTCAATTTCATTTGAAAGATTTCAAATGTATGAAAAGTTGAAAAATAGTATATTAACCACTCGTATACTATTCACTTAGGTTCAACAATGGCTGACGTTTGTTACATTTGCTTTACTTTCTTTGTCTCTCCCTTTATACACACATACACACCACATATATACATGCATATTTTTTGAAATGGATCATTTGAAAGTTATAGACATCATACATCAGCCACAAATTCCAGCATATTTCTCCTAAGAAGAAGGATATTCTCCTGCAAAACCACAACACTGTTATTATACTGTTTAAAACATTGCATATCAGCTTGGCACAGTGGCTCATGCCTGTAATCCCAGTATTTTGGGAGGCCAAAGTGGATGGATCACTTGAGCCCAGGAGTTTAAGATCAGCCTGGGCAGCATGGTAAAACCCCATCTCTACTAAAAATACAGAAATTAGCTAGGCATGGTGGTGTGTGCCTGTAGTTCTAGCTACTTGAAAAGCTAAGGTGGGAGGATCACCTGAGCCTAGGAGGCAGAGGTTGCAGTTAGCTGTGATTGCACCACTGCCCTGTAGCTTGGGCAGCAGAGCAAGACCCTGTCTCAAAAATATAAATAGATTCCATATCATCTTAGATCCCATCTATGTTTAAATTTCCCTGATTGTTCTCCAAATGCTTTTATAGCTGTTTTATTTTCTCTAACTCAGATCAAACATGGGTCATACTTTGCAAAGTTGCATCTTTTTAGATGTTTAATTAATTAATTAATTTAAGAGACAGCTCTGTCACCTAGTCTAGAGTGCAATGGCATGATCCTAGCTTACTGTAACCTCGAACTCCTGGGCTCAAGTGACTTCCCTGCCTCAGCTCCCAAGTAGGTGGGTCTACAGGCATATGCCATTACACCTAACTAATAGGCTTTTTTTTTTTTTTTAAAGGTGTAGTCTCTCTCTGTTGCCCAGGCTGGAGTGAAGTACCATGATTGATCTTGGCTCACTGTAACCTCCACCTTCCAGGTTCAAGTGATTTTCCTAAGCCTCCGGAGTAGCTGGGTACCCGCCATGATGCCCAGCTTATTTTTGTGTTTTTAGTAGAGATGGGATTTCGCCATGTTGGCCAGGCTGGTTTTGAACTCCTGACCTCAAGTCATCCACTCGCCTTAGCCTCCCAAAGTGCTGAGATTACAGGTGTGAGCCACCATGCCCGGTCTAGACTCTTAATTCCTTTAATCTAGATCAGTTCTCCCACCTTTGTTTGTTTATTCATGACATTGATATTTTTGAAGACTCAGGACAGCTTTTTTTTTAATGTTTACATTTGTGATTTGTCTGATTGTTTCCTCACAGTGTCGTTTAACTTGTACCTCTATGCCTGCATTTCCTATATAAAATTTAGTCTAAAGGCTTGATGAGATTCAGGCTAAAGACTTTTGGCAAAAATACTTCACAGGTAATATTTGTGTATTTTACACTGCATAATCTCAAAAGCATCTAATAGTAATTATTCCACTATTAGTGATGATACATTTGATCCCTTAGTTATGGTGGTGTTTATCAGACCTCATCATTGTAAAGGTACATTTTCCACTTTAATTAAGACATCTGTGGGGCAAAGCTCTGTCTTTGTGTGAATATTCTGTTCCCCACAAATCCTTACCTAGTGATTTTATCACCCATTCATGATCCTTGTCTAAATTAATAATTACATTGTAGGTTGAAAATTTATGGTTTTTCTATTCTGTAATCCCTTCCACATGTACTAGCTAGCATTATTTTTGTAAAGAAGTACATTCTTTTCCCTTTCTCTCTTGTTGTAAGCATTACTATTGACTGGCAGATTTTTTTTTCCAATTCAGTGTATTATCATCAACTACATTCACTTTAATTTTTTGGTGCTCAAGTTGTCTTAAATTTGGCCAGTGTGAGCTGTTAAAGCAGCTCCTGTGTCTTTTGTCTTTTTGATATATCTCCATACATTTTTGGGTATTTTCTTGTTTTCTGGCACAAAATGTTCCAGACTCACCTTGTACTTTCTCTGCCTGGATTCAGGATCAGCATTTTATTTAAGGATGCTCAGAGACTTTAAATGCATCCTTTTATTTTTCATTCTAAACTTTAAAAATGTCACCATTCTATATTTTTTGCACTCATTCTGCTTATAAACACTTCAATGGCTCTCTGTAGGTCTTCAGAAACATTTCTTCTCAATGCAGCCTTTACCCTGCACCCTTACTCTCAGTACTCAGTTCTTCATGCCATCTCTGTGTAGCTCCTTCAGTTCTTCCCCAAGGTGTCATATTTGGGGGTGTAAAAAGTGAGCACTGGATCAAACTGGAATGTGGATAATATCATAAAGCCCACTGGGAAGCAACAGGTGAAAGACTGAGATAGGCAGGGCCCAGACAGGAGAAAAGCACGGACCCTCAGCCAGCAGGATGCAATTATAACTGCCTTTGGCAGGGAGGCCACATCTTCCACAGCCTCACTCTCATTCTCACACTTGCTGCTGCTGCTGGTGTTGCTGCTGCTTTGTCCTGCCTTCCAGGGAGGCAGAGAAGTCTGGAGGAGAACAGGAGCTTTGCTTTGTTCTAAGAGTTCAATAGTTGGTCTCCTTAGGAAGACCCCAAGGTCAGGAGGGAAAAAGAGTGGCAGTCATTGCCCCAGTTCCCCAAAGACCATTCCAATATTCATACAAACCCATAAGACTATTATTTGGACTATTTGTATAGGAATTGCCCATGTTAATTTTTCTTTTATGTTCAAGTTTCTTTATTTGAATGTATTTTGTCTTATGTACAGCCATTCCACCCTGAATACACCCAATCTTGTCTAAATATATTTGGTCTAGATTTACTGTGTCTCTTCGTAGCAAGTAAAATTAGAATAATTTTACTTGCCAGTGATTTTTAGTTAACTTTATCATATTAAAACCTTTAGTTGTGAACAAAAGGTCTCCTTCAGAGGTGTCCTGCTGTTTCTAGTGAAGTTATCTCCAGCAAGCCCTGCGTTCTGTTTCCTCTCCCCAGCAAGCACCTCATGGGCTGTGCTCTCTTCTGTCTCCAAGTCATTTGACATTGTATAGGGGACCTGTGTTACACAGGGACTCAGGAAGTGAGGATTTGCAACCACATCACCACCAACTAGCTCTGTCATCTGGAGTAAGTCACATAGCCTCTCTAGGCCTCAGATGGCAAGTCTGTCACCTGATCTCTTGATTTAAAGGAGATTAGTAAACTCCCTTTGGATAGTAAGAACCAGCATAATATTAAATTTTCTTGCTGTCATTTAACAATATTAATTGTTTTTGTGTAAGAACCAGGTGTTCATTGGATTAAATTTAGAAAATTGGCCTGCCTGCAGTCTCTCTCTAACTCTCTCTCTCTCTCTCTCTCTTGCTCTCTCTGTCTCTCTCTCTCTCACCCTCACTAAAAGCAGCACATACACACTACTAGGAATCCTTTCCCTCAAATTGTAGATTGTTTGAATGGGAAGAGATTTCAGAGGTCATTTAGTGCAACCCTCTAAGGAGGAAATTAAGACCCCAAGATCCTGCATAGCTGGAGAAAGAGTCAGGTCTAGAACCCATTTCCCTGGCTCCAGTCTGATCTCTTCTATAAGACGCATGACTGACTCCCATTGCTACCCTCTTTAAAATTCTGCTAATTCTTTAACCCAGCCATAGCAATTGCAGTAACCCCCACCTCCCACCCTTTTCACCTCTTTGTGTGTGTTTTTATTATTTTGTTGTTGTTTCTTGAGACAGGGTCTCACTTCAGCTGTCCAGGCTGGAGTGCAATGGTGTAATCTTGGATCTTCGTTCACTGTATCCTTGACTTCCTGGGCTCAGATGATTCTTCCACCTCAGCCTCTTGAGTAGCTGGGACTATAGGAGTGTACTACCACATCGGGTTAATTTTTTGTGTTTTTAGTAGAGACGGGGTTTCGCCATGTTGCCCAGGCTGATCTCAAACTTCTGGGCTCAAGCGATCTGCTTCAGCCCCCTAAAATGCTGGGATTACAGGCATGAGCCACCGTGCCCAGGGTGTTTGTATTTTTAGTCACTTCTTGTTATACTAATAGTAGCTAACATTTTCAAACACTATATCCACTCTGCTGTAGGAACTGTGCTAAGCATTTTACATTTAGTGTTACATTGAATCCACATGTGACTTATAGGGTCAGTTCTGCAACCACTCGAGTTTACAAATGGACTAGCTAAGGCATAAAGGATTTACATAATTTGCCCAAAGTCACACAGCTAATAGGTCTCAGATTTCTGTCTCATTTCTCTCTGAATTCCAGACTCAAACAGTGTACTTTTCTGCTTGGGAGTACTTGTTTTCATTCATTCATACATTAATCACAAAGGTTCTTCAGTACCTACTAGTGACCAACACTGGACTAGGCACTATGAGAACAAAAAAAGAAATAGAGGCAATGTGGTGGCTCACACCTGTAATCCCAGCACTGTGGGAGGCTGAGGCAGATGGATCACTTGAGGTCAGGAATTCGATACCAGCCTGGCCAATATGGTGAAACCCTGTCTCTGCTAAAAATCCAAAAATTAGGTGGACATGGTGTTGTGCACCTGTAGTCCCAGCTACTCGGGAGGCTGAGGCAGGAGAATCGTTTGAACCTGGGAGAAGGAGGTTACAGAGAGCCGAGACTGTGTCACTGCACTCCAGCCTGGGCAACAGAGTGAGACTCTGTCTCTAAATATATAATTAAATATCCTTTCTAACTGGAGATAGAAAAATCCATGAAGTGGCTAGAATACAATTCAAGGCAACATGTATGATATAGAAATTCCAAGTAGTTATTTTTGATGTCTAAAACTTTTATGAGTAAAATCTTTCTGAAGGCAAGATTTAAATCTGTGCTTTCTAGACCAGGCGTAGTGGCTTATGTCTGTAATCCCACCACTTTGGGAGGCCAAGGCAGGCAGACCACCTGAGGTCAGGAGTTTGAGACTGGCCTGGCCAACATGGTGAAACATTGTTTCTACTAAAAATACAAAAAATTAGCCAGGCATGATGACCCATGCCTGTAATCCTAGCTACTTAGAAGGAGGCAGGGGAATTGCTTGAACCCAGGAGGCGGAGGTTGCAGTGAGCCAAAATCATACCACTGCCCTCCAGCCTAGGTGACAGAGTGAGACTCCATCTCAAAAAAAAAAAAAAAAAAATCTGTGGTTTCTAGAATATAATGGCTGCAGACAGAAATAAGTCTTGTTAGACAGAAAATAGAGATTGGAGTTCAGAAAGCAGATTTATACACTTAGATCTCGCCACTTAAGACTTTAAAAAAAAAAAAAGGAAAGCAGGTTTACTGCAAAGAGGCGAACTACAGTCATGGATTCATATGGAATTTGCAAATCCCACTAAAATTGTGTTAACAAACAATCAGCAATAAGAAAAGTTGAATACCTACTATATGCTAGGTGCCAGATCTCTTCATTGGAGACTGCTTCACAGTTATTGAATTATGGAGTGAACGTAATACTGTCATTAACAAAATCATTTCTTCCAGTAACAATGTTGGGTAATGACTTCCTCTCCACTAGAACTTTGCATCCTTCATTCTTGAGTTTTATGATGCAGTAAAATAAAAGAAACAATAACAACAACAAATAGAGCTTCCTGAGGAGAGGTAGAATCTTAATTCCTCAGACAATTAGCTTTTCTAGCTCTTTAGACATTAGTTTTAATACATTAAAATATGTCAACTAGCCTTGAGTGGATTAAAATATATGGCCTCCCAAGGTTCTTCCCAGTCTCAGCCTTCTGAGATACTTTACCTAGGCATTGATTCCCTTTTCAAAGTGTTTTCATTTGTGCAGTGTGCATTTATTCCAGTAAGCACTGCGCTGTGAAAGTTACACAACCCTTTTGCAAAAGGATTGAAGTTGAACAGGTTTTTACAATGTGGCAGGCTTCTGAAGGGCTATCTTACCAGAGGTTCCAACTCAACCAACAAGCTGCTTCTTTTTACAAGGGTCTGTGCTATGTAGTTTTATAAATTGAAAGTGGAAATGTCCCCCCCTGGCTTTGAGGACAGTATATTTGTAGTTCTGTGGTATGTGATGATCTAATACCCTGAAAGTCTGTTACCATGCGACAAAAGCTGAGGTCAATTATGATTCCCCATCAGTGATCCACAGCATCTCTCATGCCTTTCTCTGAAGTCTATTTTGAAGAGCAGACACTGTAACATTTTTTTAAGGGAACCAGAATTATTATTCCAATGATAAACTGCTACACAGACCGACACTCTTTTATGATTCATTGAAGTGCAGGTCTTAAGAGGTTATGCATTCTGTCTCAGTGTTTATTAAAAAGAGTGAAGACAAATAGATCAGAGAACAAATCAAATGTTGCACATCAAAGATGCCAAGCACAACAGAATAATCCTCCAATATTAATATATGGGCTACATAACCCCACTGGGCAAAAACATGTTTTATTCAGGAAAACCACAAATCAAGTAATCTCTCTATAGAAAGCCATTTACAACTCATTTGGAAATTGAATTCATAATCTTTAATAAAGCCTGTTTATACCAAAGATGAAGGAGTTTCAAATAAATAAAACAGAAAGCAATGATAAATTAGCTTCCTAGCCTTTATATGTTTATTACATTATAATCATTCAAACCCACTGAAGTCAAATTTGTTTTACCAATTTCCTAAATTCAATCCAATGAGCTTCTGGTTCTTACCCAAAACCAATTCATATTAAGTGACAGCAAGAAAAATTAATATTGTGCTGGTTCTTACTATCCAAAGGGACTTTACTAAATGTAAATAATAGGATTTTACCATCCAGAAATCTATTATTCAAATGTAAATTCTTAGCACATATTCTGTTACCCTTAAAATGGCAACGAAATAAAAAGCTGACCCTGGGGAACATGTCATATCCAACATGTTAAATAGGATGCCTAGAGCCTTGGTTAGAAAATAAAGAGTTGTGCTAGAATTGTATTGAAAAATCATGATGACAAAGCCCTTTCCATTTAAAAATCACAGTTAACATCATTGAATCAATGGCTGGAAATGAATGGAGAGGTGGTCTCATTTGGCTCTTTGCTTGGCACCCAGCTTTGGATAATGCATTCATCTCACTAGCTACAAATCAGGCCAGGAGAGTCTGCTCAGCAAATTCCCTAAGACAGCAGGGTTTCTCCTCGGCAGAGGCCCAAGCTGTGCTGAAGCCTCCCTGCTGCTGCCTGCTGCAGACCTTCCTCTCCCTGATCCACTGTCAGCCTCTGGGATGCCGGTTCTCCACGGGAAATCAAAAATGCTTTCCCTTGGAGCTTGAACACACGCAGTCTTTCTCAACACTGGGGCTGCAAAGGCCTTAAAACATTTACTCCTCCCAAGTCTGCCTTATTAAAGGATTTGTGATATTTTTCTTAACTGGGATTCTCTGACAGAGGTTGCTGTTTGAAAGGAGACCTGTGGCCATGTGGGGCAGGTCTGAGACAGGCTCTATTTAAGCCAGGCACTTCACATCATTCCACTCTGCCTTGTTTTCAGTTGAGGGAAGGGAGGGATGATGATTCCTCTCAGGGGAATATGGGAGGAAAGGTAAACAGTGCACGTGAAGTGCCAAGAGCTGCCTAGAACCAAGAAAGGCGCATTCTCTCCTTCCCATTCATGGGGCAAATATTTACCGAGCCAGGACTTTGTGCATAGCATTTTATGTGGCTGGGTAATGGCTTCACAGGCCCCAGAGCTTTAGGACTATGGAGGCTCCCTGTTTTCACCTAGTTAAGCTTGTATGGGGAATGGGGAAAAAATATTTCAGAGACAGGCAGACCTGGTTTAAATCTATGGCGCCACTTAATAGCTGTTGCCTTTGAGGGAGTCACTCGGCCTCTCTGAGCTTCAGTTTCCGCACTTGTACAGTGCAGGATAATAGCATCTGTCTTGGAGTGTTGCTGTGAGAATGAGAGTTAGTGCATGTCAAGTGTCTAGCTTAGGGTCTGGCACTAAGTCAATACATTTTCCACCATCCTGCCCTCACTGTTTGCCCCCTCCCCTCCCAGACCCCTTATCGAAGGGTTGGATGCATCCAGCGGTGCAGCCCTTAGTCACTCTCCTTTCTTGGGCAAGCCTTACTTCCACGTCAGAGTTGCCAGGTCTTTGAGAGCAGGGGCTGCATGCTGCCCAGCTCTGCATTCACCCCAGGACCAGCCGCAGCCTCGCGGTGGGTGGTGCTGGCAAGCCTACTTGCTGGAGAAATGGAGAAGCCAGTCTCCCTCTAACTCTTTCTTCCTCTCTCTTTCCTTCTCTGTTGTCTTCTCTGCTGCAGTGAGGCCTGCAGCCAGAAAAAGCCCAGATCTCCTGCCATTGTTTCCTGCAGCCTCCACACTCCTGAGCAGCTGAGAAGGGAGAAGACCAAGGCTGTTAACAGGGGGTGCTTCTTTAGCTTCCTGAGCCAGCCCACATTCCCAGAGGGGAAGCTTTTAGGGGCATGAGGGAAGGGGAGAAGCCATATATCCAGGGGTTCTGAGAGTTCCAAGCCACTCCTCAATCTGTTTCCTCCCCCGACATTAAATCAACACAGTGTCCCCAAATTCACAGCGCCCCTCCTCCTTCTGGGTGAGATTAAGGGAATTAACTGCCTTCCCTGAGCACTACTGTAGCCTAGGCACTATGCACGATGATTTACAGTTCGGCTTAGTTCATTCTCTAAACATGGGAATATAGAGTACATCTTATTAGCCGTATTTTTACAAATGAGGAAACCGAGGCTAAGAGAGGTTGAATCGCTCCCCCAAGCCACAGCCAGAAAGTACCTTGGCTGGGGTTTGAGGGCCCCAGGCTGTCTGACTCCAGAGCCCACCCCCTCAGCTTCTGCAGGCTGCCTCCCTCCCCGCCACCTGCTAGGGAGGCAGCTGACTCATGGCTTTTGATTCATTCAGCTCTCTTTTCTGCATTAACGTTGCTTCAGCCTAATGAACAAATACTGCATTATGCATTTCTCACTTTGCAAACATCTACATGAGGCTGCTTGCCTGTAAGCCCAGAAAGTAACTGCATTTTCAGGTGACATATTGACAGGCTAGCTTGTGGGCAGGTTAAAAAAAGAATCACAGAACATTAGAGCCCTTAGAGATGGTCCTAAATCAGAGATTCTTCAGCCAGGGTTCAAAGGCAAACCCCAGGGGAGTCTCTAAAGCCCTGAATTTGTACATATATGTATTTTTCCTAGGATAAAGGTCCAGTACTTTCTCAGATTCTCAGAAAGATTTGAAGTCCTAAGGGATAAAAGCTGTCCACAGTTTGTCGGAGCTAGGACCTCACATTCCCAGGCGTGCTGCTGCCATCATTGCATGAGGCAGCACAATTTGTGATAGAGAAAACCCTGAGCTCAATGCCAGAAGCAGAATCTGAGCTCTGAATCTTCTGGCAAACATTTTAAAGACTCATGAATTATTAAAATGGCTAATTAAGCCAGCCTTCACCAGAGAATATTTGCTTTTCCCCCTCATCATTGAGCTCACTGTGAAACTTGACTTCACTCCACAGTTTGCTTAAGCACAAGGTCAATTTCTTTCATTCCTTCTTTGCTGGTCTCGGACGGAGAGCTTGAGGTGCCTGCTGCGCTGTACAGTAGCAGCCTGCTGTACCTCAGTGTACACAGCTGGGAAGCTCTGAACCCATTTTCTCTTCTCTGCCATCCATGATTCAGCTCCATGCAGCCTATCGCCCACCATAAGCCCACACTCTTTATTCTGCCAAGTCACTGTCCTCGGTGGTTCACATCTGCCATGCCTGTTCCTACAGCTTCCCCTCCTACCAGGATCACCCTCCCCTCTAGCATGCTGTAATTAGCCTTGAAGCAAAAAATATACCACGATCATCGAGTCAGCCTACACCTAGCCCTACATTTGGCAGTGCATTAACCAGGTCTCTTTTCTCCCTTCCCTCCACACCTAAATCCTACTTTCAAGACCCTGCCTCCATTCTACCTCCTTTGTGAAATCTCATTATTTCATCTCTTTTGATTTCATCTCTTTTCAACTGGTTTATAAGCTCTTCAAGGGCAAGAACTTATTTGCCCTTCTTCTAATGTGTCTACCAATAGGTCATGTACCAAGCTAGATGCCATACAAAAATTGTATTCATCGAGAAGTAAGCTTTTCTCCACCCTGTCTCATCCCTAGTCTTTGAAGTTGACCATTTGCCCAGAGGATCCATTGCAAAATGAAAATGTAGGGTCCTAGCTGGGGCAAGAAACTCAATCTCCTTGTTCCCATAGGCCCACTGTCCCAACCCAGGGTTGATACATGGTTCTCCAAGAGACGGTAGCCTCCATGCCAGGATGCAGCAGGTACTTGAATAAGGGATGGGTGAAAGGGCTCCATCAAGTCACCAGCCAAATGCACTGTAGCACTGCCAATTGAGGACAGGGATCGCTGCTACCTTGCTCTACCCTGACATGCCAGGGGGTGCATACTCAACCTTTCCCATGCCTGTTCCCAGGCCCCTGCCAGGAACAGAGGGCAACAGTGGAACATAGGCATCCCCCACTAATGCAATCTGGCTGTCACCCCAGGAGGAGAATGACAGCAGTCACAAGGCTAGGGTAGGGAAGGGGAGGCTGGGTGGGGAAGGGGAGGCTGCCTGGGGAAGGGGAAGCTAGGTGTGGCCCGGTGCCCCAGCAAAGAGAGGGCAGACTGTCAGTAACCCATCCTGGGGAGATGAGAAGGCCTAGGAAACCAGGATGGCAGGACAGTCAAGGTTTCAAGTCCCCAGGCACATGTTTCATTATTCCATTGAGCTTCACTTACTGAACACAAACTCAAAGATAAAATTACTAAGAATTTTGAGATGGCAACTGCAGAGCACTAAATGCTAAGTGTTGCATCAGTAGGGGTTGGCCTGTGTTCCATTATTGCCTTCTGTGGGCCCCTTTTTAGTGTGAAGCACTGTGTGACTGCATTGATCACAGGCCCATGAAGCTGGTCCTGCTTCCCAATCTGTTTCCTGAAATCTTTGGCATAATTCTACCTGTAAAAATACAGAAGAACAATAAGTAATTCACTTAGGGAATCACAGAGCTGCCCTAATAGCTATGAGGATCACTGTTTGTCTCTTCTAGTCTTTTTTTTTTTTTTGAGATGGAGTTTCACTCTTGTTACCCAGGCTGGAGTGCAATGATGTGATCTCGGCTCACCACAACCTCCGCCTCCTGGGTTCAGGCAATTCTCCTGCCTCAACCTCCTGAGTAGCTGGGATTGCAGGCACGCACCACCATGCCCAGCTAACGTTTTGTATTTTTAGTAGAGACAGGCTTTCACCATGTTGATCAGGATGGTCTCGATTTCTTGACCTCGTGATCCACCCACCTCGGCCTCCTAAAGTGCTGGGATTACAGGCTTGAGCCACTGCGCCCGGTGTCTCTTCTAGTCTTACAGGTACACAAGAACTCATGACTTGGAAATATACCTGTAAGGGGAGGAATAAAATTGGCCAGTAATATTAATATTGTAATAGCAATATTATTTAATATTCAGCAATCGGATATACAGCTTTGGTAGAAAATTCTGTATTTTTTTTTTAATTAGCCATACTTACCTCTCCTATCCCCACTGAAGTCATTCTCCTTCTTATTATCTACAAAACTCAAGAATCTTTCATGTTTGTCAGAATACAAAAGGTTAAAACAAATTTTACTCAATTCCTATTAGGCCTCAACCAGAAGATTAATGCAGCGTCACACTTTGGTTTTAAACTCAGTGTTAACTACTGTAAGTATGCACTATTTTTCTCTCTCTCACCTCTTTAATTCATGACTATAGCTGTATATTTATCCTAAAAAGATTTTTAAAAGGTTGATTGATCCAACTGGCACTGGCCTGGATTGGATCCCATGATGGAAAATATATATATTTTTTAAACACAAGTAAGCAGTGCCTTTCCTCAACAGCTGAAATCTTGATAGAGTGAAGCAGCCTTCAAGAGCTGAATTTCTGATCATGGCTGGGGCACGGCCTGCTGCCTATTTGCACTGATAACATGAAGTCTTCTCCTTATGAAGAGAACTGGATGCTCAATTGACTCTGAATTTCTCCTTTTTCTTTTAAGCATCCTCAGACTTTGGCTGGATATGTGTGCCTTGTCTCGCACCCAGCTGGTAGGTTAACATCTGTGCCCTGCTAATTAGTTGGGGAGTTTTGTAACCCACAGGAGTGAGCTACACTGCCCAATAAATGTAACAGAACAAGAGTCTAAGAATGGAAATGAGCTGCTGGGGATGTTGGATGTTTTTTTCATATTGGTGTCCAAATCCTGGGAACAAGGTCCTTTGTGGTTAGTAGTTCCTACTCATCTGCAAGCATCTCCAGGGCCAGAACTGGTTTTTTTTTTTTATCTCCTAGTGTCTACTGCATAGTTGGCACTCAATAAATAATTAATAAATTGATACAACTCCACCTTCCTTCTTTCTCTCCATCTCACCTCCCAACTCTTCCAGTGGAATTAATATTACTATCACTGGTCAGGTCTTGTTAGGAATTTTTCCTCTAAGTGTAGTTACCTGGTCTGGTGAAGCAACAACACTTTTTTTGGCATGCTTTCTAGACCAATGAGATTCCAATGGGTGGCTTCTTTTCTATACTTCCATACCACAGAAGCACCTTTGAATCTCAGGGTTCCCCCGAGAAATGACAGGTGACTCTTTTCCTTACTAGCTCAAGAGATCACTGATAGGATCTATTGAACTTTTATCTGTGGGTTGTTTCTCTAGAGGTGAAGAATTAAATTACAGATCCAAACCCTCATTAAGCCAATATTTATTTTCCTCTTCTTTCATGGAATGAAGTAAAAAATCTTGATTTGCAGGGCTTTTGCCTCCTTATTCAGTCCCTTGGCTAACAAAATCAAGGCATTTTCTGAAATTAGATTAAATAATTTGACTCTCTTCTTTCTGGAAGCTTTAGGGCTCTCACTGACCTTTCTTGAAGAACCAGAAATTATCTTGTTTTTTTCTCCCAGTGGCCTGTGAATACCCTATCATTCAAAAAACAAAGGTAAGAAGAAGGGGTAAGATTAAAAAAAAAAAAAGATGGGGGGAGGGGGAAGAAAACAGAGTTCTCACTAACTAGTGCCATGGTTCTAGAGTCTTTTGGAGCCCCAGTTTCCTTTTTGTGAAGTTCAGGACTCAGATGAAAAAGCCACCTTTAAATGTTCCTTTTTGGCTCTGAAAGTCTAGGTATCTCAGAGGGTTGTAGGCTCCATAGAGCCTACAATTCTATAGGTTGTAGCCTACTGTAATTCACCAAGTTTAAGGAAATTATTGTCTTTACCATAGAGTAATTTTTTTCTCTTTCTTCCTCTTTTTCTTTTTATTTAACAGAACAGAACAAAATGAGCTCATATCATAAGTTCAGCTGATTTCTTTCTAAACCACGGGATTCATTTTCTGAAATTGCTGTCTTTTCCTTCAAAAGCCTTCTGCAGACTTGTCAGCCAGTTCCATCGCTTTTATATTAGATCACTGTGAAATAAGGAAGCCTTTTAGAGTAGGCTTGGAATGCAAAACAACAGGGCACAGGTGTGGCTGAAGAGGGCCTCTGTATGAACGCCCCCCTCCCACTGACCTCCAGGAAGCCAAATTGGCTTCCCCTCCATCATTTCCTAAAATCCAGAACCCTATTCAGAATCTGAATGCACAAAATGCTGTTTGTTAATCAACCCATGGATAATTATTTTTCAAGTGACTATTAAGTGTATGAAACTCTTGATCCCTTATATTTATAACCCAATAATTATACAAGCCTCAGTTTTCAAAATCAGAAAAAGCTTTGCTATTGGGATTTAAAGACAACATTTTCCTAAAAGGAGATTATCTCAGAAAACTATTGAGATTAAGACTTTTCAGTAGTCAGAATAGGTCCAAGTTCTAGCCCTTCCATTTACTAGAGAGGTAAGCTTTCAGTTCCCTAAGCCTCAGTGTTCTATGTAAAATAGAGATAATAAATAATACCCACCTCATAAGGTAGGGCAAGGAGTCACTAAAATGAATTCTGAAAAGGGCTTAGCATAGTGTCCAGCACGTAGTAAGAGTGCTCAATAGGTTCAGTTATTATTCATCATGATATAGAATTAATAATACCTAAGATAAGAGACCTTTGTTGGACCCAATCTGTGGCCTCAGGCATCATATGACCTTGCAGATTTCTCTTGGGCCCCTGAAGCAAAGGTAAAGTGGGAAAATGCTAATATGTTCTAGTCATTGAAAGTAATGGTCAGGCACAGAAAGACAAACTTCACATATTCTCACATATTTATGGGAGTAAATTAAAATAATTGAACTCATGGAGATAGAGAGCAGAAGTGTGCTTACCAGAGGCTGGGAGGGGTAGTTGGGGATCAGGGGAAGTGGTGATGGTTAATGAATACAAAATAGAAAGACTGGGCTAGATGGGGTGGCTCACACCTGTAATCCCAGCACTTTGGGAGGCCAAAGCGGGCAGATCACCTGAGGTCAGGAGTTCGAGACCAGCGTGGTCAACATGGTGAAACTACGTCTCTACTAAAAATACAAAAATTAGCTGGGCAAGGTGTCAGGAGCCTGTAATCCCAGCTACTTGGGAGGCTGAGGCAGGAAAATCACTTGAACCTGGGAGGCAGAGGTTGCAGTAAGCCGAGATCATGCCATTGCACTCCAGCCTGGGGGACAAGAGTGAGACTTCATCTCAAAAAAAAAGAAAGAAAGAAAGAAAGATTACTAGACCTACTGTTTGCTAGCACAACCAGGTTGACTATAGTCAAAATAATTTTATTGTACCTTTAAAAATCACCAAAAGATTATAATTGGATTGTCTGTAACACAAAGGATAAATGCTTGAGGGGATGGATACCCCACTTCTCCTGATGTGATTATTACATGTTACATGCCTGTGTCAAAATATCTCATGTACCCCGTTAATATATACACCTACTATGTACCCACAAAAAAAATAAATAAAAATTTAAAAATAAAGTAATGGTAAATTTCTTTGAAATACCTCAAAATATATTTTCATGTAAAAATTGCTTTCATCAGGGAAAGAGAGAGCAAATAAAGAACTTAAACAACTAAAAGAATTATGAAGTTCTTAAAAAGAGAGTGGGGAATGATTTTTGGCCCTTTGTTGATGACACAGGCAAGTTGGAACTCTCACCCTTGGTTGTGATTGGTGCTCTGGCTCTAGCCAATGGGAGAGAGAGTGAATTACAAGGAGAGGGAATCAGGTCTGTCATGGGGCCATGGCACCATATGGCCTGAAACAGCCCAGGACTCAGTGATGTTTGTTAAACTGAAAGCTTCTATTCTTCTATCATCCCCACCCACTTTCCAGTCCCTGGAAATCAGATAGTGTTATAAACCCGGAGGGCCAAGGCAGATGATAGACAGTGACTCATTGCATGCAGGGAGGATGGCCTGGGTGATACAGCAGTCCTAGTTTTTACTTAGGAATTCAGACCCATGTTGAGATGAAGCTTACAATCCCTTAGGGCAGGGGGTGGCTCAAAAGGTGCAAAGGAACGTGTTTTCAGGTTTGAACCTGCCCTAGCTCCTGACTAAAGCCAATGTGGGGTCAACCACAGCCATCCGTGGATCTCTAAGAGGGTTTGCTTATATTACCAAATCAACAGCAGATTTCCTCTGGCCCCCGGTCAGCCAGGAATGGATAAACAACAGAAGTGCAGAATGGCTTTACCAAGTCTAGCTTCAAATTGTGAGAGGTCTCAATGTAGCCCAAGCAACTCTTGGGACAAGCTGGTCAAGCTGGCTGACCAGATCCTGAAGGTGGAGATGACCTAAGTGGAGAGAGGAAAATTTTGCCCAAACAGAAGTGAAGACAGCAATTAGACCTAGCTAGCCACTCAGGTATAGCGAGAGGCCATTTGAATTGGAAAAGACATTAAAAAAAAAAAATGGTATGCAAATCATAACTAAATTGTTGGAGGGAAGACACAGCAGAACAGGAAATGTGCATGCAGATAAGTGAAGCCTCCATTAATGGCTTTACTGCATTTATCAAAGGGATTTCAATTAACATGATGAAGACCAAGGCAATCACAGTAGGAAGAAAAGATGAATTTAGGATTAATCTCCTCTGTTGTTTCCTACAGCAATTTATAAGGGAAATGCTTCAGGTGAGAGCCTAGTTGGGAATTAACCCAAAGATGATTAGAATCAGATCTGTTAACAAGGAGAGAAACCCTAAAGGCAGTGACTGCCAAACTTGGCTATACATTTGAACCGTTTGGGGAGCTTTTCAAACTTCCAAAGGCCCCAGCAAAGATCAATTCCATCACAATCTCCAGGGTTGGGATACAGGCATCAGAATTTTCTAAGCTCCGCATTGATTTCAATGTGCAGACAAATTTGGGAACCACTGTTAATGAGCAATATGCATGATGGAGACATGTTAGGAAATAGCTGTGAGGTTAGAGGAAAATAAATACAGTCATCAAGAAATGGCAGTAGGCCCGGCAGGATGGCTCATGCCTGTGATCCCAGGACTTTGGGAGGCCAAGGTGGGTAGATGGCTTGAGCCCAGGAGTTTGAGACCAGCCTGGCCAACATGGC